>NC_056732.1:1401313108-1401418108 GCF_019279795.1 Protopterus annectens | reverse complement strand
TGTTAAGGGTTTGGGTAGGGGCTGTGGTGTGTGTCAGTGTGTTTTGTTGCTGTGATGTGTGTGTGTGTGAAGAGAAAGTAGCTTATGTGGTGGTGTTTTGTGTGTGTTTGTATGTAGTGTGACCTCGAAGTGAGAATATTTAAGTGTGGGGTGCTGCCCCCCACATGGGGGATGTAGGTAGGCTTGACCCCTGCTTTCATGTAGTAGAGTGATTGTGTGTGTTTGTGTGGTGGATGGTGTGTGTGTGTGTGTGTGTGTGTGTGTGTGTGTGTGTGTGTGTGTGTGTGTGTGTGTGTGTGTGTGTGTGTATAGTAAAACTGAGAAATTCAAAACTTCCGGTATTCAAGGTTTTGAATTTCGCATTTTTTAGTTTTCGTTGTTTTGTGGATTCCACTTTTTGGGCTCGAAATACTGAAATTTGAGATTTTAGTATTTTGAGCTTTTGAAGTGAATACATATATATATATATATATATATATATATATATATATATATATATATATATATATATAGACTCCCTTCACAATTTCAAAGTTTCAAAACTTCGAACTGCAAATAGTCGAGACCATAAGATCGAAGTTTTGAAACTTTGAAGGTTTTGAATGGAGATCGTTGTACAGCATGGAACAGGAACTCTACTGTTTTCCTCACTGTAGTGTGATCTCGGAGTTTGTATATTTATTTAGCAGGGTGTGTGTGTGTGGGGGGTTAACCAGTTATAAATGCAAAATTCTTTCACACCAAAAGTTGACTCACTATTTTCCCACTTTCTTTAGTCACTCTGTAAAACAAGTCATCTCATAGTTCAAATTATGGATAAAAAAAATGATTGTTTCATTTGTTTCCCCTTCTATTTTGGTGATACTCTCTAGCTCTCTTTAGTGTATTGCATACCCACTGTTTACCCGTTTGTTGCCTTAAAATTTACTTGACTTCTGCAGGTCAGTCAGGTCAGTATTACTTTCACCAGTGTCCTGATGTGAGGTAGAAGGCATGGAATCCTCCTCTATAAAGCAAAGAAAATATTTTTCCCTTCATTCAACTCATCTTCTAAAAAGAGTAATTCCTCAACATATTTTTTTCTGATAGGGATATTGGTAGCTTCCGTGTATCTTCTTCAGTAGTTCTTCTGCTAGCTCTGTCTTCAGAGTCATGCTTCGGCTTCTATATGATTCTTTATCCTCTGGTGTAGCAGGAAGAATCTTATGACTTTGTTCCAGCCCCCTGTTCTGTGATTATTTTGAGATTCTTTTGTCTCTGCTCTAGTTTTAATATCCATTCCTCTTAAGTAGTATCTGGCTATGGTTTCACTCCCTTCCGTTTATTTGCTTGTTTGCATTTGTTGACCAGGGTTGAATACTTAATGGACGTTTTTCTGACTCAGCCAGGGAGCAAAAGCTGGATAAGTGGCTTACTTAGAGTCATACAGTAGGCAATGTGAGGCTGATGGAATCAAACCCTGGACTACAGTAAGCAGCTCATGAGTATCTCATGGCCTTTGTCTTCTGCTCTAACTGACATTTCCCATGTTGACTTTCCTTATTAATTTAACTGTTAAAGTTTTTGGTAGGATTCAGAGTCAGGTTTAACTAACCAATCCACCCAGACCAAATACTTAGTTCCTTTCAAGGTTTTTAAATTCCACGCTGTTTTTTTTTTTTTTTTTGCTGGGTGGTGTTTATCTCTGTCAGCTATTTGGTTGTATGCCCATCTGCAACTCATGCACCTGTTTCAAAATCTCTTGTAATAAGAAAAAGTCTTGGTCAGTTATAACATTAGTTAGGCACTAAAGCTACTGGGCAGAAACCTTTGCCCAGAAGACTTTGCATTACTATTGGGTTATAGAATACTCTTTTTTTGTCACCATTTGTACACATCAGTTCAAGTGTCTGATTACCAAAACCTATGTGCTTACACACATAATAATCATATACCAAGTATAATAAACCCAGCAACTCTTTTCCTTCTTCTAAAACTGTGCATTTAACAAGTTAATTATTGAAAAATGACAAAAGTTGGATTCAACAGTTGTTGCAGCAAGTAAGAATTTAGCACCGGCACACTTGATAGGCATACTTTCAGATGCACACTGTTTACCAGCCGGAGGGCCATCTTATTTATTTATTTATTTAATTATTTATTTATGTTTGTTTGTTTACCAGGGTAGCGCATTTATCAACACTGACAAAAACATTTCACAAACATAAAACACAGAAAAGTAAGCAATAACAGAGTAGTTCAGACTAGTTACACGGAACTAACTGTATACATATACATTCCAGTGAATAAGCACAATGTAATATGCAATCAAGCAGAGTGTAATGTACAACATATAAATCAGTTTCTAAAGTGGGTCAGTCTTCAGTATATCTTGAAAGAGGAGAAGAGACTTGGACAGTATATAGGGGTAGTGTGTTTAGTAATATGTCCTGTATTGAAGCAGGAATATTTGGCTTGCATGATATGCTTTTGGGGTTGCATTCTGAATGTGGAATAACTGTTAATTTCCTTAAGGTTGATGGGGAAAGCTTGCCAAAGAGCGAGTGCTTGAGAGGGGAAAGAATGTGCTGTGAAGTTTGGTTGAAGGGGTAATGAGAGTTGATGTGGCTTGTGAGTTATGCCTCAGGTTGTATGAGGAGGTTTTGTCATGAAGTCTAGTTGCAAGTTGTCGGTGTGGAGCTGGAGTACTTTGTAGACTTAGGATCCTAAAAGTAAGTTAGATCTTTGTTTTATGAGTAGCTGTTTGTCTTTTAATAGGTGATATAGTGATGATCACAGAGAGGTGAGTTTGTAATAAATAGGCAGATGCTGTTAGAGAGGGAGTCTGGAGTGTTGTTATGTTTTTCTTGGAGGAAGAAGCAAAAATTGATAGGCTGTATTCAGGTTGAGAAAGAACTCTTTTGCCAATGGCTGCTTTGGTTTGTTGGGATAGAAAAGTTTTTGGCCCAGAAGAGATGGGAGTTTTTCTTTGCTCTCACTTTGTCTATGCGGAAATAGAAGTTTAGTGACGGATCAAGCCATACTCCTAGGTATTTGAAGGTGAAGGTTGTCTCTATGGAATGGCTGTGTAAGTCAAAGATAGTTAAGGATTCAGGTGCTTGGTGAATTTTCTGTGGAATTCCAAAAAGCATACTTTTGGTCTTGGTGGGGTCGAGAAGTAGTTTATGGTTTATAAGCCATTGGTAGAGCTTGTGTAAATCTGACTGTAGTTGGCACTGAATGTTGGTGTGAGAGTGACCTGATTAGTAAATGACCATGTCATCACTATAGATGATAAGTGAAAGATGGTGGAAGTCAAAAGGAAGTTTTTTTAATGAATATGGAGAAGAGGAGGGGTCAAAAATGGATCTTTGTGGTACATCTTTAGTAACAGGTTCAGATTCTGATTGGAAGGATCCCATTTTAACTCTGAAGTGTCTGTCAGTAAGGCATTTTTAATCTATAGAGTGGTATCTAAACTGATACCACTTTCAGTTAGTTTATTTTGGAGAAGACAGTGGCCAATGAGATCAAATGCCTTTGTCAAGTCTATAAATAGGGCATGTTAAGGAGGCCACTAGCAGAATTTTGCAAGATGTCATCAGTTAAGGATGAAAATGCTGTCACAGTACTTCATCCAGGACAGAATCCATGTTGTTTGGTGGAAACCAGGTGGTACTGCTGTATATATATATATATATATATATATATCTATATATATATATATATATAGAGAGAGAGAGAGAGAGAGAGAAAGAGTTGTGTGTAAACTATCTTTTCTAGAGGTTTGCCCAGAATTGGGAGGATAGATATTGAACAAACAGAAGTGAGAGGTATCTTTTGGTTTGCTTTGGGAGATGTTTAGCTAAAGCAGTTTTCCAAATCTGTGACTTGACGATTTGCGTGAGACATCAATTAAATATGTGGGTGACAGGAAGACAAAGATGATCTCTGCAATGACGTATAAACCAGGGGGTTATGTCATATCCAGGAAAGGTTTCTGTGGAAATATATTCAAGGTGAATATAGACTTTTTTGGGATGTATGCTTTTGAAGGAGAAGAGATGGATGAATGGTTGTAGAGTGGGAAATGCATGATGTATGGAAAGTGTGGAGTTTATTGGGAGATTGCAAAATTCTTTAAGGTAATCTTCTGGAGAATGTTTTGTTGTACCACACTGAATGGTGTTTGTAGACAGGATGTCAATAGGATGCTTTCTTCTTGTAAGAAGGTTATCTTCTTCCAAAAAGTGAAACGTAAGAGAGTAATTTGTTTTTTTTTAGTTTGGCGATTTATTTTGTGCCTTATGATGGACTACTTAACTAGGTTCCTAAGGCTAAAAATGAAGGTGTAGTTGTCAGTTAGTTGTGGAAGCCTTGTGTTAAGACACAGCCTGTCCCTCTATCAGAAACCCTGCAGGCTAATGAAATCCAACTAAACAGAAGGGAAACCTATCCTAGAAGCCCCACAGGAACTATCTAGACTCTCTGCGTTCAGTCTCACAGTCTACCAAGACTTGTGTTAAGACACAGCTTGTCCCTCTATCAGAAACCCTGCAGGCTAATGAAATCCAACTGAACAGAAGGGAAACCTATCCTAGAAGCCCCACAGGAACTATCTAGACTCTCTGCGTTCAACCTCACAGTGTAGGTGATATCCTAGAGTATCTTTAGGATTAAACTATAAACTTGTGAGTGCTTTAATTTAATATTAATTGTGAGTGCATTAAATTTCATTTAATCTGTAAGGACCAGCACACAAACGGACCTACCCCTCTGTCCATCTCTTTACTATCTTACTCCCCCCACCTCCTATCCTAGTGGTGCTAGTGTTTTCCCTACATTTACCACTAGAGGGCAGCAGACCTTAAGCCATGGTAAACTATTTCTTCCTGGAAGTAGAAATCCACTAGCTCTGCTGTCTAGCCATACTCTGCTCTCCCTGCTTGTACTTTATACTCAAGTAATTACCTCCTACCCCATGAAAAGTTGAAAAGGGAATTATCCTGGTTAAGAGTGAGAGTTTTAGAAACTAGACAAACTCTTTATCAATTACTACTACAGCTACTGGCCCCCTTAATTTAACTCTCTGCTCAAACTTCCTTACCTTCCATAGCACTATTTATAAATATCTTTTCTCTCTGTTATAAAACCCTACACTCTTACCTTTCTCCCCTACACAGCTATACTTTTGCTCACCACTTTCTGATAAGTAGCAATGGAAAATGTCTCTTACCTTTCCTTAGCCTGTAGAACACAGTCTCTCTGTATGACTGATTGCCTCTCGGTCTCTCTCTGCTACTACATAACTACTTGCCTTGTCCACTCTCTCCTCCTGCTAGCGTCTCACCTTTCCCTGTAAGCAGCCTGTTTTTCTCCCCTCCCCCCATACTTTGTCTAGGTACTTCCTAGCCCGCCTATCCCCTCCCCTCTCTATCAGCGTAGATAAACCTATAAATATAGGTTAAGCCTTTAGGCGCCATTTTTAAATCCCTCTGCCCCAGCCAACAGCCCTTCGCTCTCCAGGCGGTGTGCGGTCCGTAAGTGCGTTCTATTTTGTGTATGCTGTATTGGAATTTTGTACATCTGATCTGCTTTTCTACTGTGCTGTGTAGGAATTTGTATATTATGATATGCTTCTAAAGTGTTTATGACAGACAATTGTGGCTCTATGTACGTTGAAACTTTATGAGCATTTTACAGTTATTTGATGAGCTTAATCGGTGTTTTTGATAGCCGACCTGTACATACTACTGGCATTTGTTTCTGCTTTTTAAACGTTTAAGATAGCTGAACAGGCTTTATGGTATTAAATTTGTGGTCTCATTGGTTCTGCTGCTATATTGGTTTGGTGTGTTCCCCGCGTGGCATCTCATCTGCGTAGTGGGTATCCTCTGTACTCTCAGTACTACTGGAACTGCATTTTAACACTGAGAGCTACAAGAAGGTTTAAACGACTTATTCTCATTTTTAGTCTAAAGCAATACGTTGTGGGTATTCTCTCTCTTCTCTGTAGTACCAAAGCTGTAGCTAAGACTGTGAAGCTACACATGGGGTTGAATGGCCAATGCTACTGTCGACCCTGTTACCATAGCGCTACCCGCTGAGGTTTAAGCCAGTCTTGTCCCTCTCTTGGTTTTTAATATATATATATATATATATATATATATATATATATATATATATATATATATATATATAAAGTACAGCCCACTGTGAGCTTCTCGTAGGTTTTGTCTGGTGAACAAATAATAATCCTTTAACTTTAGCACTGCCTGCTGAGGTCAAGCCTGCTCACGTTAATTATACTGTGATGGTTTAATTCTCCCTGGCGGCTATACTACCCGGCACCCAGGGTGGTTTTTTTTCTCTTTTACAAATTTATTACAGCCCTTTCTGAGCTTCTTGCAGGTTTGTCCAGTTAGCAAAGTATTACACTTTAACCATAGTGCTACCTGGTCCAAACCAGTCTTGCCCCTCTACTGGGCTCTGGTATATGTATAGCATGGCAATACTTTATATAATATATACGTATAGCACGGCAATACTTTACAAACATCATATAGGGGTTTTCCTCCCTTGCGGCTACTCCACTTGGGTTCAAAAGGGGTTTAACTTACACATTTGCCTCAGCCTATTTAATCTTGTGCCCAGGCACTGAGTGCTGCACTCTTGCGAACCAAGTGTTACTAAAGAAGTTATTACTGGGCTATTTGTGCTGTAGTCAATATTAATTGGTATTCTGTACATTACAATATTTATGACTGTGAAGGGTTGTATTACTGTTAAACTACTTGCTTCATTTTCCTTTTCTGCTGTAGTTAATTTTAATTGCTATCCTGGAAACTACAATATTTTTATGACTGTGAAGGGTTGTATTACTGTTAAACTACTTGGTTAATTTTCTTTTTTTCCAAAGGTTAAACTGCTTAGTTTAGTTTTTCTTCCTTAGTTAATTTTGTATAGTAGTTAGAAATTTCAAGATTTTGATAGTAGTTAGAAATTTCATGATTTTGATTGAAGTAGCTACATATGCATTTCTTGTTTGTGCCACACATTTGAATGTATTGGACTCTATAAACTGAATACCTATGCTAATACTTTACTGTATCTTACACTCCACTCAACTACTGACTTGCACTCCTCCTTCATCACTTTTCCTTCCACACCTGCACAGTCCTTAACCTAGTTGGCTAACAAATTTACAATCTTTCTGTCTCATTTTCAGCTACCAAACATTTTGTTAAGACACAGCCTGTCCCTCTATCAGAAACCCTGCAGGCTACTGAAATCCAACTGAACAGAAGGGAAACCTATCCTAGAAGCCCCACAGGAACTATCTAGACTCTCTGCGTTCAGCCTCACAGTGTAGGTGATATCCTAGAGTATCTTTAGGATTAAACTATAAACTTGTGAGTGCTTTAATTTAATATTAATTGTGAGTGCATTAAATTTAAATTAATCTGTAAGGATCAGCACACCCACGGACCTACCCCTCTGGCCATCTCTTTACTATCTTACCCCCCCCCACCTCCTATCCTAGTGGTGCTAGTGTTTTCCCTACATTTACCACTAGAGGGCAGCAGACCTCAAGCCATGGTAAACTATCTCTTCCTGGAAGTAGAAATCCACTAGCTCTGCTGTCTAGCCATACTCTGCTATCCCTGCTTGTACTTTATACTTAATTAATTACCCCCTACCACATAAAAAGTTGAAAAGGGAATTATCCTGGTTAAGAGTGAGAGTTATAGAAACTAGACAAGCTCTTTATCAATTACTACTACAGCTATTGGCCCCCTTAATTTAACTCTCTGCTCAAACTTCCTTACCTGCCATAGCACTATTTATAAATATATTTTCTGTCTGTTATAAAACCCTATACTCTTACCTTTCTCCCCTACACAGGTATACCTTTGCTCACCACTTTCTGATAAGTAGCAACAGAAAATGTCTCTTACCTTTCCTTAGCCTGTAGAACACAGTCTCTCTGTATGACTGATTGCCTCTCAGCCTCTCTCTGCTCTGACCTGCTCCATTCACCCTATGGGCTCACTCCACTCCCCTACCCTACCCCAATTCACACCCACCCCCAGAGGTCCTACACTTATACTTCCCTAACCACATCCTCTCTCGCTTCCAACCTATCCCATATTTCACCCCATCCCATACACTTTAGCCATACCCCTACCATCCAACTATCACTCTCAATAAGCCACACCTTAAAGTACCTTACCAAATTCACTTACTCTTAACTAATATATATTAGTGCCCTCCTCTCTTCTCTTCCCTTATCCTTTATCTTCTTTTGCTCTACTTTTCAATCCTTAATCTCCTCACTCCTCTTATTTACAATCTCAATAAGATGCCTCTTGCTAATCTAACCAAGCTAACTCTTGCAGTTATACTTTCTACTATCCTCACCTCAACCTGCCTTCTTGCCTCCTTTGAAAATCTTCACTATTACCATCTTAACCACCCCCTAAAACAAACAGCAATTCACACTCATATACCCTCTTATAGTCATAGTAATATAACTTCCAATCCCACTTACCAACTTCCTAAATACCATAGACTCTCCCACATTAAACACAACATACCCACAATAAAGAAAGTGAAAATTCAAACTTACCTTAGGTATAATTCATTAACAAAACTAAATAATCCCTCCTTAAAAGATGGTGACATCCACCCCAACCCTGGCCCTACCAACCCCACTATCCATACAACCCACCCTAAACTCAATAACTCTCTCCTAATAGGACATCTGAATATCCAAAGTATTAATAATAAAGTAGCCCACCTCCATGCCCTCCTAGATATTCACTCCTTTGATATCCTCTGCCTCACTGAAACTTGGTTGAAACCAGAAAATAAAGACAATGAAATCATTCCCCAAGGCTACAATATAGTGAAACAAGACCGAACAAAATGCAAAGGGGGTGGAGTAGCAGTTCTATTTAAAAATGGACTTCATATCTCCACCCTACCATATAATCCAACCCAGGATAATAACGCAGAAATCTTTATTACCAAACTTCAAATCAATGCAAATAAATCTTTATACATTATTGGTATTTACCTACCACCAGGAAATAATATCACTACAATAGAGGCCATACTAAGCTGGGTGTCTTCTACTTACCCCCAAGAAACAATAATACTAGGCGACTTTAACATTGACTGGAAAGGTGTTAGTGCAGAAAATCCTACTTCTCATATTAACCTCCATGGCTTTAGCCAAACTATAACCTCCAGAACCAGAATTAAAAAAACAAATAAAAAAGAGAGCACCTTAGACTGGATACTTATAAACAAACAGAAACAATCTTATAAGGTAGGAACACTGCCAGACAATGTAAGCAATCATTTTTTGACCTACAAAGGATCTTCCCAACCTCCACACCTTTAGGATAGCTTGTTCTACCAAACAATTTAACTCAGAATTATTTAAAACTGAACTTAACGCCTGTGACTGGAACCCATTAAAAACCCTTCCACTTGAACTCTAAATTCCTATCTATCCTGGAGAGGCATGCACCTAAACGGTCCAGCTGAATGAAGTCCAACCCAGCCCCATGGCTTTCCAATGAAACCAGACATCAAATTCTGCTTAGGAACAAAGCTTGGGCTAAGTGGAGAGCAAACAGAAATATCTCTGATCAACTACATTTTAGGCAGCTGAGAAATAGTACAAAAAAGGCAATACTTACAGATAAAAAGAACTGCTACTGTAAACTGCAGCAAACTCACCAAAACAATCCTCAGAAGTTCTGGGCTAGTATCAATATACTCCTTTCCCCAGGCCACTCTCAAACACCTACCCCACTTGACACAGATCCAAATACCCCCCATCAAACTGCCAATATTTTTAACACTTTCTTCACTGACACCATACAATCTCTAGCTAGTCAACTTATCCCAGACAATTCAAGCCTTCCCACCACCACACCAGACTCTCTACCTACATTTAAACTACAACCCATCCCTACTACTCTCATCTATAAATTAATTCAAAACCTCAAGCCATGTACTCCTTCTGCTGACCAGCTACCATCACAATATATCCAAAAAGCAGCCAAAGTAATTGCCTACCCTATATCCATCCTTATAAATAGGACAATCAAAGAGGGAACCATTCCAGATATTTGGAAAATCTCCCATATTATCCCCCTACACAAAGGTGGGAACTCAAATGACTACTCTAACTATTGGCCAGTAGCTCTCTTATCACCCTTAGCAAAAATTATGGAAAAATGCATTCATAAACAACTTTTACATCATCTATCACAACATAACATAATAGCAAACTGCCATCATGGCTTTAGGCCATCTCACAGTACCACTACTGCCCTTTTATCCTTTACAGATACCATCAATAGAAACCGCAATAAAAACATCCTTTCATTTGCACTCTTTATTGACCTTTCAAAAGCTTTTGACATGGTAAACCACACCCTCTTAATCAATATTATTCAATCCTTTGACTCTCAGGCTGTTAAATGGTTCAGATCCTACCTCAGCAACAGGCAACAGGCAGTTCTCTGGGAAAATCAAATTTCATCCGTTCTGCCAGTCACCCTCGGAGTCCCTCAGGGCTCTATTCTTGGACCACTACTTTTCTCATTATTTATCAATGACCTCCACATAGCAATTCCTCAAGCCACCTGCATTCAATATGGAGATGATTCTATGCTAATATGCTCAGCATACTCCCCATCAGAACTATTTTCTCTTACTCAAAATGTTTTTAACACTGTAGAAACATGGTTTACAAAACGCTGCCTCCTTCTTAATGCCAAAAAAACAAACTCCTTCTCTTTACCCCCACTACCAAGTCCTCCCCCATAGATTTCTCAGTCTCTTCCAATAATGGCACTGTTATATTCCCTGACTCTACCACTAAACTGTTAGGAATAACCATTGACAACAACCTTACATTTGATTACCATATAAATAACACCATTAAAACAGTCAACAGAAAAATAGGCTCCTTATATAGAATAAAACCTTTCCTAACTCCAGCAGCCAGAACCAAGATTGCTCACTCCCATCTAATCTCTACTCTTCTGTATGCCTCACCTATTTATACCAACCTAAAGAAACATAATCTCAACAAACTAGTAACTTCCTACAATAACATCGCCAGATTCACCACTGGCAATCCCTTTAGAACCCACCACTGTCTGAATCTTTGGCAACTAAACTGGCTTGAATTCCAAAACCAACTGATAGTCTCCCAACTCACGATTGCCCACAAGATATTTTACCAACCCAACACTACCCCTATACTCTCCAATCTCCTCATCCCCTATAAAAATCTGAATTCCCTACGTTCTTCTAGCAAACTCCTTGCTAGCATAACAAAGTCTAACAACATGGCTGGTGACTCTCTGTTTACTAACACAGTGGGAAAAAACTGGAACCTGCTACCCAATGAACTAACTCTAATCACATCCTTGCCTCTCTTTAAACAAAAACTCAAAAAACACCTTAAAATTCACTGGCTATGCCCCTGTAGTAACCCCGACTAACCACCCTCTCCCACTACTGTATTTCTTTCCTATTCCTTACAAACTTCCAAACATTTTAATTCTTATGCTTGTAAGCAAGGCTGGCGCTGTTTAAACTGTTATCAACATACTGCTGAAATATTTTCTACTTGATGTGAAAAATTCCTTATGAATCTTACTGTGCTACATTATTTTTGTTGCTTTTTTAAGTGTAAATATTATTTACTGTTGCTTTTTCAAGTATAAATACTTTTAGTATGTTATAATTTACTTGTTGTATTTTTTTATCAATCCTTTCTTTCACCATGTAATGACATTTTTAATTTTTCTATCTTGTTGGAGCTTTTCTCCCCGGCCCTCTACTGAAAATGGAAATATATCCAGCTAGACTAGCCCGGTTAACAAATGTAAAATAAATAAATAAATAAATAAATGTGATACTTCATCCCTTAGAGCTAGAAGTTGTTTGAGTTCACTGGACAGCGGTTTTGGTGGGTTTATAAAGACTATGGATAAGTGGGAAGACTTGTCTTGCAGCTGGAGTACAAAATTGATTAGACTTACAGCTGCTGTATTACGGTCATGTAAGAAGAGTATATAGCTCTAGTTGTGGGCTATAAGAAAGGCTCTGAGTTTGTTATTTTTACTGCTTACTCTGGTTACTGAAAGCTTTTAATATGATGGTTGACAATTGTAAAGGTGGTTGGGCAGTGGCCGCTTAGTGATTGTGGCAGAATATTTATGTTGGCAATGGAGTTTGGTATGACTGTAATAATCCTATTGAGTGTGGAGTTTTTGGAGGACTGAGGTTAGGTCTTGATGGTTCTTTTATGAGTTGAAAGAGACCTCCGTCTGCTAGGAAAGTACCCGTGTCAGATGAAAGACAGACAAGATAATTAAGACTGAAGTCACCTAGAATGATTATGTTATTATTTTTGAGACAGTTAATAAGGATGTTAGAGGTGAGTAATTTGAATTTATTTATTTAGGAAGGAAGGGATGGTAGATAGGCTGTAGCGATCAGTAGTAGTTTATCTTTGCAAGTTGAAAATTTTAGGACCAGAGTCTGAGGAGGAGTTTCATTAGGCAATAACTTTTGGTTTTAGTTATTTTTGTACATAATTAGAGATCCTCCACCAGACTGTTTACCTGGCCTGGTATCACTGACCTGCTTTTAGGAGGTTAGAAAATCTTGGAAGCTGAGGGAGTCTTGTTTGACCCAGGATTATGTGGTTGTTAGAATGCCTTTGTTTTGCTGGGAAATAAAAGCACTTAAGTGGTCTAGCTTATTTCTGATGCTATGAGCACTGAGGATTGCATAGACCAGAGTAAGACGAGAATATGAACAAACCACACGACTGAGAAAAGTGGTTCAACAAAGCCTGTACGTCATAAATAAAACATTCGGTACCTCGGCCATTCGCCAATAATGGATACTCTACAATGGCCAAAATTCAGTTTGTAATAAGTGAACCCCTCATTATTAAACACCAATCAATTATCTTAAAGTGCAGTGTGAATTATAATACATGCTATTAAAATTTTTATTGCCAAGTTTTGTATTTGCTTCATAAACATGATATAAACTACAAAATGAAAAATTCTCAGTTACAAAAAAAACAAAACAAATGCCTTTTACATGCTTCACCTAAGTTCAAGATGTTCTGTGTCTTCACACTTGAATTAATTTAAAATTAACCTCAAGATTGAGACCCCTTCGATGAAGTGTTCTGTAATTCAAAATCATTTTACTCTCCAACTCATTTAATGTCTATCTAAAATCCCCCTCTGTTCAAAACAGGTTTTGCGAAACAACAAAGAAAAAAGATTTATCAGAACCAAAATGTACAGAGTTGAAGTGTTCACTCACAGGACTCTTCTTGTTCTTGTTACGTATGTCCCCCAAATGTTCCAATATTCTAACCTCAACTGCCCTCTTAGTCTGTTCTATATACCACCTAACATTGTTGCATCTATACCCCACTATATAGATCACCCCCACATGAGTTGCAATGGAATCTTTATCTGGACATACATTTCCACCCATTAATGGAAGTACCAGAAATATTTCTAATCCTGCTTTAGACTTTGCAGTGCCCACATGCAAATGATCCTGATGACCCCTGTGGCACACTAAACAATGTCACATTCAAAAGCTCCTTTAAATTCAAGTATCTATCATATGAAAAAGTGAGATGTCTAGAAAACAAATGACCTATTGTCTCATCCATACAAATAATGTGCCAGAAATCCAAAACTATTTTTTTCACTACCTTAGAAAAGGGGGAATATTTGGTTACAAAAAATAATTTCTTCAAACTATCTACTTGAGCATTTTCACCCTTGACTGGTCTCATTTCACACCTTCCACTTTCAGCAACTCTCTTCTTCTGACCCCGTCTATTACCATATATACTGTCCATAGTAAGATTTAATATTTCTTCATTATAACCCCTTTCTTTTAATCTACTTTTTGCTTGTTGTAGGCATTTGTCTTTAAATTTCACCTTAGAAGTGTTGTGAAATATGCGCTTGAATTCCCCGTAGGCAAGAGACTCCATTAAGTGGTGGATGCATACTGTCAGCGTGCTAAAATTTATTGACTGCAGTAGGTTTTCTAAACAGTTTATATTGAATGTTATGCAAACTATCAACATAGAATTCCACATCCAGAAATTGAATGGATGTACTACCCTCTACCATGGAAAATTTAATCCATGTACATTCTTATTCAGCTCAGAAATAAAGAGACTAAATCCTGACAGATGCCCCTTACAAATAAAAATAAAATAATCGATGCAGCGTTTATACATCACCACATGCTCCTTATAAAATTCAGTACTATAAATTAACTTCCTTTCGAAGTCCCCCATATATATATATGATGGCATAAGTAGGGGTGTGAGGGGCACCCATCACTGTCCCTTTCTTTTAAAGACAGATTTCATTGTTGAACTTGAAATAATTGTGAATCAAACAAAATTCTAACAGGCTGACAACAAAAGCAGTATGGGGACCCTCACCCAGGATATTCCAAACCCCATCTAAGCTGAATGTTCCTGTGAAGTGAACTGATGTCATCCAAGACCCAGTAGACATCCTCTTCTCATTTCATGTCACTCACCATGTCACACAGTTGCTGGATATTCTTAATGTGTGCCAGGATATTTGATAAAAAATATTTTAGCAATGAATCTAATAATATCCCTATGTTTTGTGAGTAAGAGGCAATTCCAGAAACAATGGGCCTTCCAGGTGGATCCATTAGATCCTTGTATAATTTTGGGATGGCATAAAAGATAGGATCCTGGGGTTTATGGATATAAAGCTTTTTTGCATCATCCTTCATAAAAAAACTAATCTTTCACCACTTTCTAATAACTCCAAAACTTCACAATTAAATGTGGCAATTGGATTTCAAATTAATTTCACATAATTTTCCTTAACAGACATCAGTTTGCAAACCATCTGATTATACTTGACCTTCAACATAACTACCCAGTTGCTCCCTTTATCAGCCTGATTGAACACACACACATATCTGTCATACTTCTCAACTCCTTAAGAGCTTCCCATTCATCTCTGGTCAGATCGTATTGTTTTTCTGACCTAATGAACCTTGAATATTCAAGTTCAAAATTTTTATGCAGATTTCACTCAAATAAATGCACTACAGTACACAACTTATGGGGTAAAAAATTGCAGTGGGTAGAAAATTGGGAAACCACAAGCTTGCCATAACCTGTATGGAAACATGTATCATTTGCTTCACCCTCTTCCTCATTGGAAAATTCACAATCATAATAGAAACATCTAACAGAGAATCATCATCACTAACAGCTCCACATTTTTATTTATTACATTGTTTTTTTTACTTTCAAAAAAAACCTTCAGATGTAACTTTCTACAAAAACTTTTGATCGCCAATACCTCTCTTGTTCGGTATATATTTCTCGGAGGTACAGGCCAACACAGAAGGACTGTGGCTGACCAAGTTCGCAGATGACTGCAAACTGGGCACCATAATCGACTCCCCAGCCGACACAAGCATCCTCCAAAAGGGCCTCATAGAAACAGACAACTGGTGCCAGAGCCATGGCCTCAAGCTAAATGCCAAAAGTGTATAGTCATCCCTTTGGCAAAACAGTGACTACAAATTACCACATAGGTGGTAATCCATTAAGTACAGAAGAAGTAATTAGGGACCTGGGAACCCAAGTTGATAGCAATCTCTCATTTGACAACCACGTGGCCAAAGTGGTTAGAAAAACATTTTATATAGCCCACCTAATCATGAAGGATTCACATCTAGATCAGGGACGCCATCGTGCCTCTTTACCCATCCCTCATCAGGCCCATAATTGAGTACAATGCCCCTTTGGGATGTACCTTACCAGACACCTGCAGCAACTGGAAAGACCCCAAAAGTACCTCACCAAGAGGATCAAAGGGCTCAAACAGATGCCATATGCTGCCCGGTTAAAGAAACTCCAGCTCTACTCAGTGGCATACCGCCTGTTCGGAGGTGATCTGTGCCTGACGATAAAGCCATGTCCAACCCGAATTAATGGACATGCTGCACCTCAGAAAATCCAAATCCCATCGAGCTATGCGCTTGAGAGACTTGAACCTCAGCACTGAAATAAATAGGACATGCTGGAGGGACAGATTCATAACCCAGAGGCTCCCTTCACTCTGGAATAAAATCCCAGTCCAGGTTAGGCAGAGTCCCTCATTGACTCTCTTCAAGAGGAATCTTGATGAGTGGATGGGAGATCATAGGTTTACCCCGGGTATCACTTCTGTGTCACTGTTAGACAGAGGCACAGTATACTAACCTCGAAAAAGGGCATATCAAAATAAATTTAAAATGGGTGGCGAAAGCCAAACACATTCTGGATAGGCTTATAAATGCCCTAGGGCAGATAGCCTAGTATGAACCTATGAACCTATGAACAGCTGGAATCTCAGCAGAACAAACTTTGTTTCTTTACTTAAAACTCACATAGCCAACTCAGGCAAATATACCTCAGTTAAATTCACAATTTAAAGTGTTACAATCAGTTACAGATTCATTGGCAAAAAAGAACAGTCTAAGTCCTGCAAGCTAGAGAAACAGTCCAAATTCACAAGTTAAGAACAAACGCTGGAAGATGCATCAAAAGAAGCACCAGAGGGGTGCAAATGTCCAACTTAGTTTTCTTTCCCTTACCTCGATTCATTCGGCCGCGTCCTCTGTTCACCTGAGGAAAAAAAAACACCTTGTGTCTAAGTTCATGCTGATGTAAAGAGAATAGAATATTAATGATGCTGAAGAAAGGGAGTCGCTGTGCATGGGTTGGGTTTAATGTTACTCTGTAGAAGGAATATAAAGATTATGGAGGATAGACTTTGTTGTTTTCATGCAGAGAGAAAAATATTTCTGAGTCTTTGTAATTATATAGAAGAATGATCCTGACAATAGTGAGTTGGGGAGAGAGTTTGGTCTGATTATTGGGGGGGGGGGTTGCGGTGATGGTTTGTTGGTGTAGACGTTATGGAGTAAGGATAATACATAGTGATGTGATGATTGGGAGTCTGTATTATTTCTTCAAAATCTATTCATATCGAGCTGCTATTCATCGAACCAGCATCATCGAATTTCCCTTCATTGAACTTTCAAATCAGCAAAATGTTTTTCCCAGGTAAGGAAACTAGCTGGCCAGTACACCAACTAACACACAAATACATTAAATTAAACCCAACAAACTGCGGGCTATGCCCCCCCCACACACACACACACTCACACCCCAATGCCCCCCCACCCCATTACTTATATATACCAACTCTGAGATCGCACTACAGTGGAGAAAAGGGCAAATGTCTTTATGTTGGCCAAGTAGTTTCCTTACCTGGGAAAAGCATTCGCTGAGTTGAACGTTTGATGAAGGGAAGTTCAATGATGTCAATTCAATGAATAGTTGTCAAACTGATATAGACCCGATGATTGGTTAAGTGTTTTCTGAAGATGTTTGGTATTGGTTGTAGGGGAAGTGGGAGGTGAAGAAAAAAGAAGAAAGAGGTAGAACAGGATAAGTTGGGGAAGGAAGAAAACTTTATTGATTGGATGTATATTGTGTTTGTATAGGAAGTTGCAAGTGTTGTTAAGACTTCTAGTTATATTGGGACTGTGAGGAGAGTAAAATAAGAGGGTTATGTGGTTCTATGGTGGTGTCTTTTTATGCATCTTGAGGGAGTGTCTGTGGGTGGAGATCAGAGCAAATGTGTTGGATATCTTGCAGTGGCTGGGGAATTGGGGGTGGGAGACGAGGGAAGTGGGACACAACTCCCACTTTCTTGGGAGTTAATCGGTCAAGGTCTGTGTCTAATAATGAGCTCAAAAGGGTACACACAAATTCATGAATTGTTCAGAAATTAGAGTTTGGAGAAAAGGGGCATTGCTAATAATTGTATGACAGTAAACCAGTGCACATTGCTGCACCACTTTAATAGGGTAGGGTAGGTCCCTGGAGTGAGGGGATAACTAAGCAGTGTATGTGGTTGCACCACTTTAATGTAGTAGGACAGCTCACCTGAGTGTGGGGATAAGCTGTATAAAACCCTAAAGAAAATCTACTTATGCAGTTGAAAGTATTTTGAAAGGAAAGGTCAAGCAAAGAACAGCCATGGACCATTGTTATAAAACAGAAAAGTAGACATGTATGTTACTAAGTACAATTGGAAAGATAAGTGGGAAATATATCATAGTGTTTTTCTTTTTGCTTCCTTTTCCTTTGATAAGATACCAATAGGAAGAGTTTTGTTAGATATCACTGTACAGCTTATATTTATTTCCAGTATGAGGACAGATCCAAGTAGCTCAGCAAAGTTGTGAAATACTATAACTCTAGGCAGGGAGGAATGACCATGGCTGACCAGTCAGGTTGGAAGAGACAGACATAACTAGTTTTTACATGTACAATATGGTTACTATTAGTGGTGCAGTACTCATAGCTCTCAACTATCCAGAATTTGGCCTCATATTTTTGTACTGTTCCTCATAAAATTTGTAGTTTTCTAGCACATCACTAAGGATTGCAGTCACCAGATAATGGCATACATTTGAGTTTCAGATTTCATATCCTTCAGAAAATATATGTTAACACAAATCCTGTTATTCTAGAAATGTCCTAAGTTTATAAGAGCAACATTTAAAATCTGTCCCTGTTTTTGGGCTTTTGTGCCCCATTATTTTAGGCTTTGTCTAGATTTCTTGTGCTAAGGGGTTGAGAGCTGCTTTGCTACTTGCCCTGACACTCAACATTTGAAACAACCTAGCTCATAAAGTAATTTTTTTTTGATTGCTTACATGTAAAGCCACACTCCCAGATGAGGGCTTGCTAATAACTCTTAGTGTATGTGAGTCATGTTTTGCTTTTCTTTTGACTGTTCCCATTAGGGGTCGCCACAGTGAATCATCTGTTTCCATTTCTTCCTATCCTCTGCATCATGCTCTGTCACACCAACCACCTGCATGGCCTCTCTCTCCATATCCATAAACCTTATCTTAGGCCTTCCTCTTTTCCTCTTACCTTGCAGCTCCATCCTTAGCATCCTTTTCCCAGTATACCCAGCATACCTCCTCAGCACATGTCCAAACCAATGCAATTTCACCTCTCTGGTTTTGTCTCCAAACCGTCCAATCTAAGTTGACCCTCTAATATACTAATTCTAATCCTGTCCATCCTCATCACACCCAATGCAAGTCTTAACATCTTTAACTCTACCACCTCCAGCTCTGACTCCTGCCTTTTTGTCAATGTCACTGTCTCCATCCCATGTAACATAGCTGGTCTCACTACCCTCTTGTATACCTTTCCTTTCTCTCTTACTGGTAGCCGTCTGTCACAATTCACTCCTGACACCCTTCTCCACCCACTCCACCCTGCCTGTACTCTCTTCTTCATCTCTCTTCCACACCCACCATTACTCTCAACTGTTGATCCCAAGTATTTAAACTCATCCACCTTCACAAACTCTACTCCTGCATCCTCACCATTCCTCTATCTTCCCCCTCATTCACACACATATATTCCATATTAGTCCTGCTGACCTTCATTCCTCTCCATTTTAGAGCATATCTCCACCTCTACAGGATCTCCTCAACCTGTTTCCTACTCTCACTACAGATCACAGTATCATCTGCAAACATCACAGTCCATGGGAACTCCTGTCTGATCTCATCTGTCAATCTGCCAATCACCATTGCAAATAAGAAAGGGCTCAAAGCTGATCCTTGATGTAATTCCACCTCCACCTTAAACGCATCTGTCACTTCTACAGAAGACCTCACGACTGTCACACTACTCTCATACATATCCTGTACCACTCTTACATACTTCTCTGCCACTCCCAATTTCCTCATACAATAAAGTACCACAACTCCTGTCTAGGCACCCTGACATGTGCTTTCTCTAAGTCCACAAAGAAACAATGCAACTCCTTCTGACCTTCTTCATCAACAGTCTCAGAGCAAACATCACATCTGTAGTGCTCTTTCCAGGCATAAAACCATACTGGCGCTCACTAATCATCACCTGCCTTCTTAACCTAGCTTCCACTAGTCTTTCTCATAACCTCATGCTGTGACTTATCAGTTGTATCCCTCTGTAGTTACTACAGCTCTGCATATCACCCTTATTCTTAAAAATCGGTACCAAAACACTTCTTCTCCACTCCTCATGCATCCTCTCATTTTCCAAGATTTCATTAAACAATCTAGTTAAAAACTCCACTTCCTTCTCTCCTAAACACTCCATACTTCCACAGCTATGTCATCTGGACCAACAACCTTTCCATTCTTCATCTTCTTCATAGCGATCCTTACTTCCTCCTTGCTAATCCATTGCACTTCATGATTCACTATCCGCACATCATCCAACCTTCTCTCCCTCTCATTCTCTTCATTTATCAGCCCCTCAAAGTACTCTTTCCATCTGTTCAACACATTCTTCTCACTAGTGAGTATGTTTCCCTCATTATCCTTTATTGGGAGGATGGCCTAATGGTTAAGATGTTTGCCTTACAAACACAAAGTACAGAGTTTGAATCTCACAGGGGATAATTGTCTAAGCTTAAAATGTCTCGCAAGGGCAGTTAGCCTAGTACTAATCTATGAATCTATGAATCACCCTTACCTGCTGCACATCTTTACTAGCTCGGTCCCTCTGTCTAGCCGGTCAGTACAGGTCCTTTTCTCCCTCCTTAGTGTCCAACCTTTCATACAACTCTTCATATGCCTTATCCTTAGCCTTTGCCACCTCTCTCTTTGCCACACACCTCATCTCCTTATACTCCTGTCTACTTTCTTCATCTCTCTGACAATCCCACTTCTTCGCCAACCTCTTTCTCTGTATACTCTCCTGTACTTCCTGATTCCACCACCAGGTCTCCTTGTCCTCCTTCCTCTGTCCAGATGTCACACCAAGCACCTTTCTAGCTGCCTCCCTGACAAGCTCTGCTGTAGTTACCCAGCTATTCAGTAACTCTTCACTGCCACCCAGTCCCTGTCTTAACTCTTCCCTGAACTCCACCTCAAAATCACCCTTTTTCAACTTCCACCATTTGATCCTTGGTGCTGCCCTCACACTCCTCCTCCTCCTCTTCTTGATCACCAATGTCATCCTACAGATCACTATCCTATGCTCCTTAACTACACTTTCCCCTGCCACCCCTTTACATTCTCCAGTCTATTGAGTCATATTTTGCTATTTCCATCAGTAACAAGCTTTATACTGAAGTAACTACCATTTCACAAGATTTAGAATTAGTCTGAGATACCCACTGTCTTAAGTTACTAGGCATTTCCCTTTTACATTTATCTGCAGCTAATATTGTCATTTATTTATGTACTTTATTTTGAAAATTGTTAGTGGGTTGGTCTATTCTGCCATGACCAAAGCTCGTAGATGAGCAGTGAGAAGACAAAACAGCAAACAATACATTGAAAGCACTATACATTAATGAAAGTAGATAAACATTTTGAAAATAGTATACAAGTATGATAGCATTACATGGAAACATAGTGTATCATATTGATAATGAATATATGCATGCATACATATGGTACAACTTAAATGGATAAGGCATTTGTTAAACATCAACTAAATTGGTGCAGACATGGATGTCATATCATTAGTAGGTTAACAATATGTGAAAACTATATTTTACCTGTAAAGTAGACATGTTAGTCCATAGGCTGATAAAGCGACTACATCTGAAATTGTGCCTATGGAGTAGGACAATGCTGAACTTTTACTTGCTGTAAGAACTATTGAATCTGCCTTCTGCCAATGTGCTACAAGCTTATTTAATGTACTATTTAATATTTTAAAAGCAATGGGAGAGTGTGCCATATGATGTAGAGGCCTTCCTAGTGGTAGTGACTTAAGAAAGTGGGTATCTGAGATTATAAAATGTAATGGGGAGTCCATAAAAGTCTATATGTACATAGAATGTAGTGATTAGCATAATTATACAAACTTGAAAAGAGAAATATTAGTGAGGGTCTGTGCAGTTTCAGAAATGGACATCTGAAAATTGCAAAGCAAAATAAATTAAAAAAAACTAGCAATAGATAAATTTAAAAGGGAACTTCCCAGTAACTAAAGAAAATGGGTATTTCAGAGGGCACTCTCCAGTAACTTAAAAAGTGGGTTATATCTCAGGGTCACTCTAAATCTTTTGAAATATTAGTTGCTTTATGCTTGTTGTAATGTAAACAGATTTTTGGAACCTTCAACAAAGTTACTAGGATGTTTTGCTGTTATTGCAAGTTTAGTACATTTTTATTTGTTCACTAAAAATCTTCTTGCACTATTTACATCAAGTTCTAACCACGACTTTAAAATATGCATTAAATTAGCCATTTGTGACCTTACCAATTTTTATGAAGGTCCTGTCTACTTTCTTCATCTCTCTGACAATCCCACTTCTTCTTCGCCAACCTCTTTCTCCGTATACTCTCCTGTACTTCCTGATTCCACCACCAGGTCTCCTTGTCCTCCTTCCTCTGTCCAGATGTCACACCAAGCACCTTTCTAGCTGTCTAGCATAATCATACAAACTTGAAAAGAGAAATATTAGTGAGGGTCAGTGCAGTTTCAGAAATGGACATCTGAAAATTGCAAAGCAAAATAAATTAAAAAAAAACTAGCAATAGCTAAATTTAAAAGGGAACTTCCCAGTAACTAAAGAAAATGGGCATTTCAGAGGGCACTCTCCAGTAACTTAAAAAGTGGGTTATATCTCAGAGTCACTCTAAATCTTTTGAAATATTAGTTGCTTTATGCTTGTTGTAATGTAAACAGATGTTTGGAACCTTCATTAAAGTTACTAGGACTAGTTACATCAAGTTCTAACCACGACTTTAAAATATGCATTAAATAAGCTATTTGTGACCTTACCAATTTTTATGATGAAGGTCCAGTTGTGAAACTGCACTGTCCATCACAAGTATTATTTTTCAGGTTTTGATAATTATGTGAATCAGTATCACCCAAGTCCATATAGGCTTTTAGGGACTCCTATTCAGATTTGAAGACTGAATCTTGGCCCACCCCTCTTGGGACCAGATTTTCCTCATGGTATATATTTGACTTGCTAGTAGGTAAGTTTCAGTGTGATTCTCCAGTACGAGGTTATTCTGTGATATGCCAGGTTACAGAAACCCCTTTCAGGTAGCCTATTGATTTACTAGAATGTTTAGCTGCTGCAGGTTTAGAATGTATGATCCATCACCACATATTGCTCATGGAGAGTTGTGGTAACATTTATCAAAGTATCAACTAATGTTTCCATTTCTGGATACCAGAAGAATCATCTGCTTTCCATCTAGAAGCAGTGGTCAGTCTCAAACGAAACCCCTTTTCACTGCCATGAGAATACTGTAAGGTAGAAACTGTTATTGAATCTTGTAGTCCTGCAGCAGATGCTGCAATATCCCCTGCCTGATGCCAGATACTTAAACAGTCCATGCACAGGATATGTATTGTCCTGTATTATTTTGGTGTCTTTCTGGATGCTTCTTGCAGAATAAAGGTGTTGTATCGATATAAGATTGGAACTTGTTACCTTCTCTGCAACCCTCACCACTCTTTGTAGCACCTTCTTTTATGTAACTGTGCAGCTTCTAAACCACACTGTGAAGTTGCAGGTGAGGATGCTCTCTATTGCACCTCCATAGAAGGTGGAGAGAATATGAGGAGGAAGCTTAGCTTTTTTTCAACCTTCTTAAAAAATGGAGCCATTGGTGCACTTTCTTGACCAATTGGCTGGTGTTTCCTGACCACGAGAGATCCCCTGATATGTGTACACTGAGGAATTTTGTACTCTTAACCCTCTCCACACTCTCACCATTGATCCTGAGTGCTATGTAGTTTGTTCTCCTTTTCCTGAAGCTGATGATAATCTCTTTGGTCTTGCTTACATTCAGGTCAAGGTTGTTCCCCTCACACCAACTGATCAGAGATGCTACCTCCTCTCTATACGCCCTTTCATCCTCCTTTGTGATGAGCCCCACCACTGTAGTGTCATCAGCAAACTTGATGATATGGTTGGACTTGTGCCTAGTATAGCAGCCGTGGGTCAGGATGGTGAATAACAGTGGGCTGAGAACACATTCCTGTGGAACTTAGCATTAAAAGCAGGGATTTTTACAGTTCAGGTTACTACTTTCTCAAATGTTATCCTATTGCTTTGCTTTGTACTAAAATAGTATGAGTCTATGTCATTGGGATTCCACCTGTGTCCCTGCTGGAAAGGGGCATCAGATGCAGAATATGTAATTGGGATTCCACCTGTGTTCCTGCTGGACAGGGGCATTGGGTGCAGACTTGTCAGAACATGGGCTAAATTCTTGACTAGGCTTTTAAAGGCCTCATGGCCAGTAGCCTAGTAACCTGCTATGATCCTATGATCCTATGATTTGATCTGAGTATAGAATCTAAATGCAACTGATCGAACACACCATCTAAATTCAGCATAACTCAAAAATATAAAAAACAGATTTATTTTGTAGGGGTAAGTTCCCTGCATCTGCCTTGTGGGGGGCCTTCTTCCCACATCCCCTAATTTATATATAACAACTCTGCTGTTGTGGTGCTACAGTGGAAGAAAGGGGAAAATACTGAAAGTGTAATACCAGCTCACATAATTCAACAAGTTGTGGTAAAGCAAACTACAATATTACTTAATAAATCTAGAAGAAAAATTATGCCAACGATCCGAAATCATAAACATATCTTATTATCAGAGTTATAACTGGTGCTATGCACTGTAGACTATCATTAGATGAACTGTGATTAGATCAATTTTCAAGACCACTTGCAATTAGATAAAATGATAGTTAGATCTCTAGAGGTATCCCCTATTTGGTTATAGCATAATAACAGAATGCAAAAAAAGAGAAAAAGCTTTTACTTCAATTCTGCTTAAACATTTAAGTTGCACTTATAGTGGCCTGTGGGGTGATACTTCATTGTACTTTTCTTCTTTTATCCATGTTTTAGCAAAAAGGGTTGTCTGGTTGCATGTTTTAGTTTGTTTTGGTTCCTTAATCTTGTAGCTTAATTTGCAATTGTAGGAGGATTGTGGGAACATTATACTGCTCTCTAGCTCCACAAGTAGAATTACTTACAAAAGCTAGCTGTTTGCATTTTAAACCATGCTGGGCATTATTCTTGTAGTTTCATTTATGTTTGTGGCAGAACTGTGAACTACTGCCAGATTTGATCCTTTAGTCATTTATTACTGCATTTTCAATAAGCAGTGTTACTGGCAAATTTCTGTTTAGTCTGGTGACTTAAACTGTAGTAAAATTTTAGTAGTGAGAGTATTGTTGTTTTCTGTTCCAAGGTTTGTGCTTCAGTGCTTTTACAGTTGTTGATATTCCAGTTTTGCTCCTACAATGTTATATTCTAATTATAATTTACCTACTAAAAGTTGCATTCTAGTGCCTTTTTGTCCTCCTCCTCTTTGTGTCTGCCCCGTCTCCCACTGAGATATTAAGTTAAAGTTTCTGAAATTCTAACCTGCCTGCTCTCATTGACCTGTTGCTCAGACAAGTTACATTCCAGAGTCTTTCTGTTCCCCTGTTTTTTGTGCCTGCCCCACCTTCCACTGAGACATTAAGTTAAAGTTTTTGAAAGAGCTCCAATATCAGCTTTATTTGATTTTATCCCTATCTAGCTAGCTTGCTTTGCCTTAAAAAATTCCCGACACTCTCTTCATTTTCCAGTTGTGATTGTATAATGATGTGTCTCTCACCTCTGACACTTATGTTGATCTATTTACAAATTCCCTCCCTCCCCTCTTTCATTGCTACTGTCTGGTCTGTTGTATAACCTATTTAAGCACTCTTCCCACTCATTGTTTTCCATAGATCCATGATACTGAGTGCCCACCCAGCAAACCAGTATTGCTCTTGAGTAAACCTCCTTTATTATGTATTGTCTCATGCTCATATTCCCACAACTTAGCAAAGCATGGCATCCTAGCCTGTGTTCCAGAAGTGTTTTACTTGTATCAAGTGCCACCTAGGCAAAGATAAGTACTTTTGATTGCTAAATCACACTTGCTTAAGTTATTTGGAGTGATCACTACTGTTTCCTGTTTTTATTTGTGCATTTCACTGTATTTTTGCAAGAACTGCTTCTCTTTTCACTGCTACTACTGTAAGACTGTCATGAAATTGCCTTCAGCAAGTGGTTTACAGCAAGCTGTTTAACTGGTTTGTGGTAGCATTGCATTTGTGGGTCTCTTTGATTGTTTTTTTTTTGGATTAGGAGGGTTGAATTTATTCATCTTGTGGCAGGAAGTGTTTGACTGGTCTGCCTGAGTTGGGAAACATTCAAAATGGCTCATAGTGTAGTTGTTTTATTGACCAGAGTGCTCATTAGTTAATTTTTTGTTTTTTCTGTGCTGCTATAAATTTGGGAGATTTTGCAATGAGCTGCTCACCATGCAGTAGTGCGTAACAGTGCACTACTGTGTGGTGAGCAGCACAGCAGAGTAGTGTGTAACAGTGCACTGTGCAGTTGCAAATACCTAGAAAGCAAATTTTCCCTATAGAACAGTCCATAGAACTGTACCCTGTAAAGCAGAAAATATAGAGCAAATACCTTGGATGCTGTCAAGCCTAAAGCAGCTAGTTGGGTGCTGAGTGGCAATAAACAATAAATTTAGTAGTATTCAGTATTGTGTAAACATTAAAGTTAGTACCATTTGTTACTGTTTAGCAAAATCTGCCACAATAAAACACCCTTATTAGTCTGCACCAACAAAGTACTCTAAATATCCTTCTAACCCCCAATATATCAGTCCCTAGTAGCTCACCAATCAAAGGACTAGACAGGATGAACATGCAATTTCCTAACTTCACTGCAGCCAGCTTAGTAGATATGGACATCCTGAGACAATGTAGCAATTGACTCACCTTTACTGACACCCACTTAATTCTTAAAGAAACAGACACTGCATGTGAGAGGTGTACTTATGCAATAACACTGGAGGCTAAAGCCTCACATACAAGTGCACATCAGATTGCCAAAACCACACACAATACACCCACTTGATGTAGCACACAACACATGCATTGATTAATGTTTGCTGGGGCAATTAAAGGCAATTTTCCTAAACAACAAAGATTGCCTAAACTGCCTGTGAGCAAAACTATGCCTCAGCAAGCCCAAAGGCACTCAGAAAAATAACACCTAACCCCACACATACAGCCACTCTCAATGGATCCTCAAAGAATAAGCTGCTAAGGCATGTCAACACACTTCCAAGGCCTTTCATCACTGGGGACTCTATTGCAAGACATGTTTATACTCTTCTAACCAGGCTGAACAAGGGGAAGATAACTGTTAGTTGTTTATCTGGAGCCAGGATCTGCTGAATCATCCATATAATCAAATCATTACACCATAGGTACCAGTATGATTCCATCATAGCCCATGTAGGTGTAAATGACCTTAGATGTACCTCCCTGGACTATATTAAGAGAGATATTATGGAGCTCTCATACTAGATGTTTCAGGCTGGAATGAGCCTAGCATAGAGCAGCATGTGCCCATCACTGAGGATGATTCCACAATATGAGAAAAAGATGATTGATTTTAACAATTGACTGACTTTCTGGCATCATTCTAAGGAGATACAATATTTGTCAGCTTAGGAGGACATAGTTAACAGCCCATTTTCCTTTGCCAAAAATGTCCTGTACCTGTCTCCTCAAGGCTTTGGAATGCTGGCTAAAACTTAGCATCACAGTGCCTTTTTTACACAATGCCAAATTAACAAAGATACCAGAATTGCAAAATCAACCCAACTTAACTTCAGTGTGTTGCTGCTCAATGCCAGAGACCTAAAAAAAAAAAAAAACTATACTGCCTCTAAGCCCTCCTCAAACTTGAAAATGCAAACATCTGTGTAGTTACTGAGACATGGTTTAAAGTGGCAGAGACTACTGTGGCAGTGCAAGGTTTTAGCACCTTTCATACTTTTAGATCAATAGCTACACAGACAAGGGCTAAAGGTGGAGGTGTCTTGATATACATTATGTAACAGGCATACCTCTAGGTTTGTCAAACAGGATGACACACTGGAGTTCCTCCACATACAGATCACCATAGTCAAAATCTCATACTATACCCTAGCCAGCTATAGGTCACCCTTCATTTGCCAAAAAGCTCACAATTCATACTTAGACCTGCTGGAGACAGTTATCATGCAACTTAACACCATACTCATGAAACACTTTAATTACTCCTTTATAGACTGGAAATCCTATACAGCCACAAATTTACAGGGACAGAGATTTCTGGCCCTTGTAATTACAAACACCCTTGACCAAATAGTGAATACCCCCAATAGACGCTCCAACATACTTGACTTCAACCTTACAAATATGGGAAAATGCTGTACCAACCAATATCACATCCTACCTGCTAATGTGAAACCATAAAGCTGTCACCCTTGAAATCGAAATGAACTCCATAACCCCTTAAAACAAGTAACAGGTAGAAACTATTCCAAGGCAAATTACCTTTTATTAAGTGATGGTTTATCAAAATGCAATGCCTCTCCAAACCCCAAGAATACAGCAGCCTACACTAAATTGCTCTTAGAAACTCTGTATTCTACCTACCATATGTAAGCCCTGAACTATTCCCAGAAACAGCCACCCCGGTGGCATCCCAAATTAAAACAGGATATACAACAAAAGGAAAAAAATATTGCAAAAATCAGGAAAGGTAATTCCCATAAAGATACAAAGTCTGTCATTAAATTAAATAATTAATATGCAAATAAGAGGGCTAATTAGGTCAAACAAAGCTATCTTTGAGGTTAAGATAGCCTTCATGTGAAAGGCAATCATAAGGCCTTCTTCAGCTAATTTAGAAACCGTAAAGGCAGCACAAAGCAATGTGCTGAACTGGTGGTTAATACTGCCACATTCAATGACCCTGGTGATATAAAGAACCTGTTAGCGGACAAATTCAGTTTCAGTTTTACCTCCGTATCACCCCCCAACCATCCTCCAAGAAATGACCTCAAACATAACCCCTCCAATTTTAACAAGGGAGCATGCACTGGCTGTGCTTGTTAAAGCCAAAAACACAGCCTCACTGGGCCCTGATAACATCCCAGGATGCCCCCTAAACAGTCTAAAATATGACTTATCAAGACTAGAGTCACTATTTAAGTATAGCCTTAAAACAGGCTTTGTGCCATGAGAATGGAGGACTACAACCATCACCCCCCTTTTCATAAGGCAGGACCTTCAACAGATCCTGGAAACTACAGACCCATTAGTCTGACTAGTCTTATTTGCAAAGCCATGGAAAGAATTATCATGGAAATTGTCAACAAGGGCATAGGAGACCTACAGACACTGGATTAATCCCAGTTTGGCTTTGTCAAAGGAAGGTCATCCTTACTGAACATGGTGGAATTCTTTGAAAAGGTCACTAAGGCAATGGATAAGGGGAAAGTGGTGCAGACTGCCCACCTAGATCTGACGAAAGCTTTTGATACAATACCCCATTTGGGCATTGTCAACACACCTACATAACTAGGCACAAACCCCTTTATAACACACTGGATAGCTTGCTGGCTCATAGATAGGACCCAAGAGGTTAGGATCAGTGAGGCCAGCTCCACAAAGAGGACAGTTATCATAGGAATCACTCAAAGTTCTGTGTCAGGTCCTCTCCTCATTGGGATCTATTTCTCAGAGGTCAAAGCCAATGTCAAATGCCTCTGGCTGACCAAGTTTGGAGATAATTGCAAACTGCTAGTAGTCACTGAATTCCCCCAAGATGACAACACACATTAGGAAGGTCTAACACAGACAAACTTTTGATGCCAAAGCCATAGCTTAAAATTCAATGCCAAGAAATGAATAAAACACCTGTGTAAGTTGAGTCACTAGTCAGGGATCTGGGAACTCATGTATAGTAACCTAACCTTCAATCAACATGTGTTAAGTCCTTTTATGTTGCTCTACTTATAAATAAGGGCATGGCATCTAGGTTCAGAGAGGTCATCATACCCTCATCAGATCGATTACAGTGTATAATGTCCCCTTTGGTATGTACCTGATCGGACATATGCAGCAACTGGAACATCCATAAGGATTCCTTACAAAAAGAATATAGGGAGTCAAAACAATATCCTAAGCTGATTGCCTCAAAGCCCTGTTTCTTTGCTCTATATTATACAGATATCTGAGAGGTAAACGTTGCCTGGTGTACAAGGCATCCCTGGATCCTGTTTTAATATCTTTGTACATTTTTATAAGGTAAAATCATTTATTTTTTCTTTCCTGACTTTAAATGGTTACTAGTTCCCTTTTTAATAAGATAAAGCTTTATTCTTTAGCTATATATGAAAATAAAGCAATTTATTCTCATTCAAAGTTTAAGTGATTAAACCATTCATAGCATTACAAATTAATAACCCAGCCACTGGGGATGCACAAGCCAGTACATTTCTTTGTGCCTGTCTCAAGCCCGGATAAATGGGGAGGGTTGCGTCAGGAAGGGCATCAGGCATAAAACCTCTGCCAAAAATTACTGATGCGGAGAACTTTTCATAATTACATACCGGATCGGTTGATGCCCAGGTTAACAACGACCGCCCCCAGTACTGTTAGCCAACAGGGTGCTGGCGGAAATTGGGCTACTGTTGGCCGAAGAAGAAGAAGAAGAAGAGGGGGAAGGCATGCCCGAAGGCAGGAAGAGAGGAGGAAGGTTAGGAGTGTAGTACTGGGGGTAGGAACTTTGAATGTTGGCAGTATGACTGGTATAGGGAGAGAGCTGGCTGATATGATGGAGAGAAGGAAGGTTGATATATTGTGCGTGCAAGAGACCAGATGGAAGGGGAGTAAGGCCAAGTGTATAGGAGGTGGGTTCAAATTGTTCTATCATGGTGTGGATGGCAGAAGAAATGGGGTAGGGGTTATCCTAATGGAACAGTATGCCAAGAGTGTTTTGGAGGTGAAGAGAGTGTCTGATAGAGTGATGTTTATGAAGCTTGAAATTGATGGTGTAATGATGAATGTTGTTAGTGCATATGCTCCACAAGTTGGGTGTGCAATGGATGAGAAAGAAAAATTTTGGAGTGAGTTGGATGAAGTGGTGGTGAGTATACCCAAGGGTGAGAGACTAGTGATTGGATTGGACTTCAATGGGCATGTTGGTGAAGTGAACAGAGGGGATGAGGAAGTGATAGGTAGGTATGGTGTTAAGGAGAGGAATGCAGAAGGTCAGATGATTGTGAATTTTGCGAAGAGGATGGACATGGCTGTGGTGAATACGTATTTTAAGAAGAGGGAGGAGCCTAGGGTGACTTACAAGAGTGGAGGAAGATGCACACAGGTGGATTATATCCTATGTAGGAGGGCCAGTCTGAAGGAGATTGGAGACTGTAAAGTGGTGACTGGGGAAAGTGTAGTTAAGCAGCATAGAATGGTGGTCTGCAGGATGATGTTGGTGATCAAGAAGCAGAGGAGGAGTGTGAAAGCAGTGCCAAGGATTAAATGGTGGAAGTTAAAAAAGGGTGATCGTGAGGTGGAGTTCAGGGAAGAGTTAAGACAGGCACTGGGAGACAATGAAGAGTTACCAAATAGCTGGGTAACTACAGCAGAGCTAGTAAGGGAGACTGCTAGGAAGGTGCTTGGTGTGACATCTGGACAGAGGAAGGAGGACAAGGAGATATGGTGGTGGAATGAGGAAGTACAGAAGAGTATACAGAGGAAGAGGATGGTGAAGAAGAAGTGGGATTGTCAAAGAGATGAAGAAAGTAGACATGAGTATAAGGAGATGAGGTGCATGGCAAAGAGAGAGGTGGCGAAGGCTAAGGATAAGGCATATAGAGAGTTGTACGAGAGATTGGACACTAAAGAGGGAGGAAAGGACCTGTACTGATTGGCTAGACAGAGGGACAGAGCTGGGAAAGATGTGCAGCAGGTAAGGGTGATAAAGGACAGTGAGGGAAACGTACTCACAAGTGAGGAGAGTGTGTTATGGAAAGAGTACTTTGAAGGGCTGATAAATGAAGAGAATGAGAGAGAGAGAAGGTTGGATGATGTGGGGATAGTGAATCAGGAAGTGAAGCAGATTAGCAAGGAGGAAGTAAGGACAGCTATGAAGAGGATGAAGAATGGAAAGGCTGTTGGCCCAGATGACATACCAGTGGAAGCATGGATGTGCTTATGAGAAATGGCAGTGGAATTTTTAACCAGATTGTTTAATGAAATTTTGGAAAGTCAGAGGATGCCTGATGAGTGGAGAAAAAGTGTTTTGGTACCTATCTTTAAGAATAAGGGTGATGTGCAGAGCTGCAGTAACTACAGAGGGATAAAATTGATCAGTCACAGCTTGAAGTTATGGGAAAGAGTAGTGGAAGCTAGGTTAAGAAGGGAGGTGATGATTAGTGATCAGCAGTATGGTTTTATGCCAGGAAAGAGCACTACAGATGCAATATTTGCTCTGAGAGTGTTGTTGGCGAAATACAGAGAAGGTCAGAAGGAGTTGCATTGTGTATTTGTGGACTTAGAGAAAGCATATGACAGGGTGCCTAGAGAGGAGTTGTGGTACTGTATGAGGAAGTCGGGAGTGGCAGAGAAGTATGTAAGAGTGGTACAGGATATGTACAAGGGTAGTGTGACATTGGTGAAGACTGCGGTGGGAGTGACAGATACATTTAAGGTGGCGGTGGGTTTACATCAAGGATCAGCTCTGAGCCCTTTCTTATTTGCAGTGGTGATGGACAGGTTGACAGATGAGATTAGACAGGAGGCCCCATGGACTATGATGTTTGCAGATGACATTGTGACATGTAGTGAGAGTAGGGACCAGGTTGAGGAGACCCTGAAGAGATGGAGATATGCTTTAGAGAGGAGAGGAATGAAGGTCAGCAGGGCTAAAACAGAATATATGTGTGTAAATGAGAGGGAGGGTAGAGGAATGGTGAGGATGCAGGGAGTAGAGTTGGTAAAGGTGGATGAGTTTAAGTACTTGGGATCAACAGTTCAGATTAATGGTGAGTGTGGAAGAGAGGTGAAGAAGAGAGTACAGGCAGGGTGGAATGGGTGGAGAAGAGTGTCAGGAGTGATTTGTGACAGACGGGTACCAATAAGAGTGAAATGGAAGGTCTACAAGAGGGTAGTGAGACCAGCTATGTTATATGGTTTGGAGATGGTGGCACTGACGAAAAGGCAGGAGTCAGAGCTGGATGTGGCAGAGTTAAAGATGTTATGATTTGCACTCAGTGTGACTAGGATGGATAGGATTAGGAATCAGTATTTTAGAGGGTCAGCTCATGTTGGGCAGTTTGGAGACAAAGCAAGAGATGCGAGATTGTGTTGGTTTGGACATGTGCTGAGGAGGGATGCTGGGTATATTGGGAAAAGTATGCTAAGGATGGAGCTGCCAGGTAAGAGGAAAAGAGGAAGGCCTAAGATGAGGTTTATGGATGTGGTGAGAGAGGACATGCAGGCGGTTGGTGTGAAAGAGCATGATGCAGAGGACAGGAAGAAATGGAAACAGATGATCTGCTGTGGCGACCCCTAATGGGAACAGCCGAAAGAAGATGATGTTGATGATGAGCATTATAAATTCATCATTGATATAATGAAGCTTATGTTAAGTGGCACACTTTTTGACTTCTTAATATGGTTTAGTAGTAGTATACTACTAAATATGCTACTAGAAACACAAAATGACATTAAAGGGGCATGTTAAGTTATATACTAAGTTACAAAACATGTGGCTGCTTACATATACAAAAGCGAATATGGGAATTATATCCAATATTTGCATCTTAGACATTTTCACATGTTAAAGTCTGTTCTCACATAATTGTCATTTTTTAATGAAAGTTTAAATGTTATGCCTCTTAAAGAATGATAGTATGCTTTATCTAAAACAATTCATATTAATAGCTGAGACTAACCCCACAGATCACTCCAGTGACTTTACCCGACAGAGGCACTGGGAACTAATGTCGGGTGGCACAATGCCAGGGTAATCCTATGGGCTAGGCTTGTAAAGGCTCCAGGGCCATTAGCCTAGTACACACCTATGAACCTGTGAACCTATGATATGTGATGTTAATTAATATTATATAAAGTTTAAGGAGTTATCCCATTTATATCACTAAAAGTAAATTATTAATGAGATGAAGCTTGGGAAGTTTGGTATGCTTTTTCGGATCTTTAAAGGGTTCATTAGTGTGCTATTGATATAATACTTGGCAGAAGAAAGACATGCTATGTTATATACTAAAGTGCAAAAATATAGCAGTTTGCATATATAAAAGCTATTACTAGAATGATATCAAATAACTAGAGTAACACTGACACTCTTACAAGTTAAGCCTGGATCATACTTAACTGTCATTCATTTACTACAAGTTTAAATGCTATGTCTCCTTTAAAGAATGACTGTATGCATTATCTGAAACAGTACATACAAATCTTGAAAATATAACTGCATATCTGATATTAAAGGCACTGCGGTATCTTTGGTTAAGCTTTACTATAGTATAGATACAATAGTGATTAGTTATGTTTTAATTAGCTTAGTACGCCTTCTATATTGAAGCAAAGGTTAAAAATGAACACTCATTAATGTTGTGAGTACATTACTGCTTACAGAATCATTAAAATGTTAGTCCTGTACATATAGCAGCTTTTTAAGGAATAAAATTCATTGAAATTATTTTTATTTTTTAGTGGTTTGGAAAGGTTTGAGGGATTAATGAATACTGTAGAAGTGGCTTAAATTCACTCATGAACATTGTGAGCATTTTTACGTGAGTTATAACTGATAAGTAAATCATTTTCATACCCTTAAAAAGAATACTAACTTACATCAAACCGATTAGAGTCACAAGTGCTTTGTGAGGCTTTGGGAGCTTTAAAAATTTTATAACATGTCCAGATTACTTATTACTCTCTAAAACTGAAAGCTGACCTTTCAACTCACCCTCTGAACTGGAAGTGGCATGTTAGAATGTTAAAACATGAATTACAGGGTGTTTTGACTGTGAAAGCTGATAATACAGCATAAAACAATACATATTAAATCAATAACACACTGTTTTGAATCATATGCTAAGACATTAATGAATACATGTTAGGTAATTAAAACACAGCAAATTGCATCTTAAAACCACTAACAGCTTGTAATAGTTTTGAATATGTACAGTATAGCAAAAAGATAGAGTATATAGACTAGTTTACACAAATACATTTCTGATAAAAAATTGGATTGTATTTCTTTGTTATTGTTTCTTCTTAATGATAACTAAATCTAAAATCTCAATTCAATTTATTTAGGAAACTTTGAATCTTAAAGAGAAGATTTTTCAGATGTTTGTTCAAATACTCTTAGCTATAACATATAAAGAAAAAATAGGACTGATTCTAACAATAGAACTATATTAAAGATTATCAGATATACAAGGGAAAATATAACTGTTCTTTAAATAGCACTCTATACTAGGATTATAACTAAAGTATAGAAGTTAGGAATATAGTAATAGTATAAGATATAAAATACAAACAGAAAAAGAAAGAGATCAGGATAAGTATATATGTACACTACAGTCACAGTAGTTAACCACTATGCCATCACAGCAGTAAAATAAGCCATTGCAGATCTTGAACCCAGGACCCTGCACACCATAGCCTTTGCAATTTACCTGTAAGCCACCTCAGCTGCTGCTCATGTATATAGTTAGAACATTGTTATGTCAACAACTACATAGTAAATAAAATAGAAAAAATATGAAATCGTCTGACTTATAAATTAATAAATATGAAAAATAACAACTGACTTCTTCCCAATAGTAGATCTGGGAGATAATGAGAGGTTACAGGGAAATATAATAATAGAAATAATTAGTCTGGTTGACTTATAAAGAAATATTTTAAGCAGCTGTTTAACTTTTCTCATTCATAATAACTCAAAGAATGTTTTTTTAAGATGATGCAAAGTAAAAATATGAGGCACATTAACATGAAACAGAAGCTAGTTTAATGGGGAGGTTGAGAGGTAGTTTGTTTGATTTTTTTCAACAAACAATGAATATGTTATTCCATTGTAGAATGTTTTAGGTTTATATTATTAGGCATTTTTTTATTTGTTTCAAAAGTTTTATCTATAGCTAAAGACTTCATGTTGTTATTTATAAATTATATAATAAGTTCTGTACATAAATGTGATTTTATAATATGTGTTTTCTTTTTCTTACATAAATGTCTGATTTAAATCTATATCTATTAACATTAATGGATTAAATAATCCAGTAAAGAGGGGATCTGTTCAAATACTTATAGTTAGATAAAGCTCAAATAGTATTTCTACAGGAAACATTTACTTAATGAGGATGTAAATAAGCTATGACTAAAAAAAAATCTGGTTCTGGAGTTAAAAGAAGAGGTACTTTCATTCTATGGAAGAGCTCATTAGTAATGCCTAAAGTAAAATATACCCATGTTGATAAAAGTGGCATGTTAAGCACTGCTATAAATGACTGGGATAGAAAACTATATACATTAATAACTCTTATTGGATTCCAGGGATCCTGCTGCTGATTTTAATTGTATTTTATTAGACAAAGACACTACTGCAGATAGGAGACAGAATCACATATTCAGCCAAAACACTTATCAGATTTTGTAAATCTAATGAACTTAAAGGATATACATGAGCTAAGAAAAACAAACTCACTTCAATGTACCCATTATTCATATAGATATGGAATGCAAACAAATATTGATAACATTTTTGCACAATCTGTTATCACATATCAGAAAAGTTTAAATAATATCATGTCCATTATTGGATCACAATGCTATAGTATTCAATATTATATTAACAACTGACAACTTAATACACCATAGGAGATTACCAGCATACGTTGTTAAAATAAAAGGATTTAAGGAGTGGTATGTTAAAGAGATCAAAATTTTTCTGGAAATAAACATGACTAGAGAAGTATCTGATATTGTCCAGTGGGATTCACTAATGGCCTACTTAAATGGAAGAGTTACAAGCTGGTATATTTGTAAAACAAGAACTGAATACACTACAGGCCAAAATAAATAAATTAAAGTTAAATTTGTAGCCAAATGATACTATCAGTCAGTCAGAACTTAAAAACATAAACACAAAATACATTGAAATTTTAAATCATAAAGTTTCAATAAACCTGGAAAAAAATACGCTTTAAGCATATTCAGTAAACCCATTAAGCTTACATGAACTTGCTATTAGATCAAAGAAAATAAATAAACTAAATCATGTCAAAGAAATTATAGCACATATAAATAATAAAAAAGAAAGAAGAACAGATATTAAAGGTATTCTTAAGAGCTTTACAATATTTAATGAAAATAGAAGTAAAAATACAAATAACTTAGATAATGATGAAATACTTGAAATGTTTCTAAGGGAAAATATTAAAAATAAATTAACAAGTGAACAAATAAAAATTGATAGACCACTCACTTTAACTGAAATAAAAAATCAAATAAAAAAGTTAAAAAAATAACAAGGTGCTGGGCTTCGATGGTCTTATACCAGAATTAAATAAAATAATACTGGAAGATGATGTTAAAATATTAGATAAGGTCTACAGAGAAATAAAAACAACTGCTGAAGTTCTCAATCATGGAAATATTCTCTCATATCACTTATTTTAAAACAAAATAAGGATCCTACAGAGTGCTCATCATACAGACCCATTTCACTTTTTAATGTAGACTATAAGATGCTCACGTCCATTTTAACCAACATAATTAATTTATTAATACCTAATCTAATTAAAAATGCTCATACAGTGTTTATTTAAATAGACAAGTATAAGGTAAGATAATAAGAATGCACAGACTAATAGGATTATGCAAATAAAAATAAAAAAAAAAACTTTCTGTCATTAGTCTTATTTTACTTTAAAAATTTCACTCAGTCAATTGGCCTTATCTGTTTAAAACACTTAAAGTATATAACTTCTCAGCTGAGTTAATTGCATTAATTTGTAAGTTTTACGATAACTCTTGTGTTATGTTAAATAGCCTCTTTTCTTTCTAATTCCTTTAAATTACAAAAAGTTACAAAACAAAGTTGTCCATTATCACCTTTACTTTTTGTATTAGCAGTAGAACCCTTTGCTAATAGTATTAGGTGTAATAAGAACATTAATGGAATCAAAATAAAATATGATTTTGAACTAAAGATTCATCTCTTTGCTGATTATATTTTACTAACAATAGGAAGTATATGAAAAATCATTAAAATATATAATTAATATGAGACAGTTTGAAGAAATCTCAAACCTAAAATTTAATTATAATAAGACAAGTGCATTATTAATAAGAAATTAAACAAAACTATACAAAACATTCTAACTTCAGTTGGAGTAACACTCAGATTAAACATCTTGGTATAACCATTATGTCTAATAGTAAGGAAATCATACAAAAAAATTTCCAACAGGCTGTTGATAAAATGTTAAGTTTAGTGACAAGTTGGAATAAATTCCTCTTTACTATGAAAGAACAATGATATAATGGAGACTAAAGTTAGTAGTAAGGGCTGCATGGGAGCATAATACATTTCAGGCTGATACAGCATAAGCTGACAGCTTTAGATAATCATGCGACAGGATTGTTTTCAAGGTTTCTAATTTGTAGTGCAATGTTTTAAACTTTTACTTATCTCTAATAATGGAAGCAGACTGTTACTCAAGTAAAAGATGGGTCTATATTACCAGACCGAAAACCCGTTTCAGCGAACACCACAAGACTGACACGTATAGCTCAAACTGCAAATACGCCAAATTCCCTAAACCGCAAAATTTCAAATCTCGAATCATCATAGTCAGCTAACACCACCACACGCTACATACTACATACCCAAACATAATAAATAAAACACATACATACACTAACCAAACCCTACTTCTAACCCTACACTAAACCTTACATACATTACTACCTATGCACTTACCTTAACCTGCACCCTAACCCTAAGGTCCATAACTATCGCACACTTACCCTACAGACATATACCCAAACAAAACAAATAATCCACACACATACACTTAACAAAACCCTACTTCTAACCCTACACTAAACCTTACATACATTACCTATCTATGCACTTACCTTAACCCGCACCCTAACCCTAAAGTCCATAACTATCGCAAACTTACCTTATGTAGCTATACTACAAACGGGCCAACCATGACACTTCGACATTTCGTGTTTTGCGGTTTTGAACATTTGCCGTTACCGTAGTTCACACTATACATGTCGATCTTGTGGTATTTGCTGAAATGGGTTTTCGATCTGGTAATATAGACCCGTAAAAAGATACCTTATTCTGTAGCTAAAATAATTTATGTCTTCACTCATTATATAAAGTAAAGAAATCATTTATTGATATCTTACTCTGTTACTACCATAATTTCTGTGACTTCATTCTTTATATAAATAAAAGAAATAAACCACTTATCTTGATTACTTCTTTTGCTTTGTCTGTGAGTTCAATTCTTGGGAAAATGTATGTGGATCCATGGACATGGTAGGTGTAAATTCTAGGAGCTGAACTTAAGATTGCATGTACAAGGTTTGCATTCTGTCTGTAGCAGGAGAACACTTTCTGTTTCTCCTGTTTTGGGGAAGGCATACATTGTGTGTCAGACATGTATTGTACTGAATATGCAGCGGTTTGTTTTCTAGTAACATTATTTATGTTCTTTCCGGTAATTGTACCTGGGTGTGTATTCACTGAAGCCAGGTAAGAATTCAGCATGGCTTAGTATAAATAACAAACTAGAGATAATAATGACAAATTTGTACACAAAATGAGTACTTGCCTCTTTATGCACAAATATTTTTGAACAGCACACCATGTAGCAAATATAGTGATAATGGTAATCAAGACTGTACAGCATTAAACATTAAGAACTACATCATAAGAAAAATATGAATACAGGCAGGTGAACTGTCTATAGTTATTCTGTTGCAGACTAATGTCATCCACATACATTGTGAAAACACTTCCACAGTTATGCAGTGTCAGAAACTCAAATGGTATACAATATGATTCCCAAAATAGAAAAAAATGGAATAAAGGTTTACATTGGCATCAGATTAAGTGTACTTTGAGCCATGGGTTGTTTTTTAACCATGGGTTCCCCACACTCCTTTTTAGGACTAAGCATAATTGGGAATGTTCTTTTGAATTCACTGTTTTGATTATTTTAAATGTATAGTTACCTACTTGAATGCTTGAAATGATATTGTTCACTTAAGCAAAATGTTTAATTTCGTGTTCAGTTAAGCAAAAGTTTTAGAGCGTATTTTAAATTTGTAGTGTTGAACATTTTTCAGAAAGAAACAGAACACAATTTACAAACTAACTTATGCATCCAGCGTATTGTACATTTTTTATTTTTGTATTTTTATTTTTTATATTTTTCCCCTAACAGAGTTGTTTGTTTTTCAATTGAATTGTACAGGTTATAGGTCACATTAAAGGTGGGAAAAGTTTTGAAATTATTTATTGCAGTCTCATTTTTTTATATCACAAAATCTTGGCATTTTAACAGGGGTGTGTAAACTTTTTATATCCACTGTAGGTGATTATTCATGGCTAATACTAAACAAAAAGATTGACCACATTTGGTTTTAACCTAATGTGGTCATAGGCAAAGGGATTTGGGACAAAAACTGATCACATACTTCATGCTAATTAGGGTGGTAGAACTTTTTTCTCAGTGGTTAAAAGACCAGAAGCTTTTCTTCTATCAAATTCCCAATACACATTGATTGACAGCCTCCTTTATCCCCACACCCCTTATTATTCTGAGCTATCTATAAATGAGCACTAAAATCTTTTATCTGATGGCATCCATCAATGAAAGTATTTATCTTTAATAAAATCCTGATAGAAGTAGACCAAGCATTCAATTATTGTTTTTCCCATAGACTGAGATTTGAATTAAGTGATACTATAATTTGATATATATATTTTTAAGTTTCACATATGTATTTTAGGGTACAGAGGCTTAAGTTTGTGACAAAAGGGACATGTTCAAAAACACATGGCTTTATCTCAATCCTAATACTTGAAGTAGGTTGTAGTCTGGGTTACAGTTCTGTTAAGGTCCATTTATCTGCCATGTTTAATTTCTATCAAGGGAGTGGGACAGTTCATTGGCTTTGCTCTAGGTGAGTAAAACCTTTCTTAAAGGTACATTTTAACTTCAACTCCACATCATTTGAAGATCCTGTCTCATGTTGGGAAAATGAATTTTGCTTTAGAGAAGTTTCTTTAGGCACCTTTTGATCCAGTAAGTAAAATTGATGTTGATTTTTTGCCATGGAAAACTATTTAATAGGAATAACCTCAGCAAGAAGAATTTCTGAGGTTCAAACCTTTTGCATAGAATCTTCTTACATGGTATTATATAGAGACAATGTATCTGTGTGAACTACTCCTATATCTTTGCTAAACGTCACCACCAAACTAACGTAAATCAGAGTGCCAATTTACCCATACATTTCCTAGAATACTCAAAAAGAGGAAGATACCTCTTAACCCCCCCCCCCCTTTGCTGGTCATAGGCAGTTATAAAGATCAAAAAGGAAGACTTCTCAATTAAAGGTGTGGAAAATAATCCTAACTCAGTTGCTGTCAAAAAGTATAATGTTTTGATATGATAAACATAGTAAACCTTTGCTGATTAAGCCTATAGCCCACTCAATTGGAATGGTGGTTTCTTCTCAGGGCATATTAAAAAGCACCTCATATGATAACATTTGTGCTACTGTGGTAAGAACTTGACTGCATACTTTTGCAAAACAGTGCATGCTGAATACAGTCTTCACAAATAGGCCTTCCTTTGGGGCTATCATTATCCATGGGATGTTTTCCTGATTTCAGCCAGGAAGAAGAAGAGCTAGGGACTCTGTTTTGCTGGTTAAAGAAAACTGAAAAGGTTCACCCCAGAACTTAAAGTTACTCACTTACTTTAACAACAGATCTGGCTGATCTGTGTCCAGACTCATCAATACACCCATCCACCATTTTCTGTCCAAGCAAATGAGGCCTGGAGGAGAATAACTTAGTAGTTATATCATCTATGAAATAGAATATTAGTTTTCTGCTTTTGCACACTTGTGAGAAGCATCCTAGACCTGGAGACAGAGGGGAAGTGCAGGACATTATGGGACTGGTGGAAGAGGTGTCTGAGGTCTGGGTAAAATATCAGTGTCTCCCTGACTTGAGCCTCTGCCTGTCCTTCTGGTTGAAAAGGATGGACACACATCATCTGGATCAAGCATTATGGTGAGTACATAACTTTAATTTTTAGTTCCAAACATTCTTCTTCTCTGAATGTTTTGTAATGATGTGTTTGTTTGGATAAACTAGTGGCAAACTTTGCAATCTTATTGGAGCACTGCTCAAGTTTGTTCAGATACGTGCTACCTAAGTTCACTAGTATGGAACAAGCATACAGAACACTTGCAGAGAATACAGAACATATGTTAGTCCTGGGTGCCTGATCAGTTAGAACGGTTTGAATATATACAGTGGGTCTAGCTTTTTTTCACTTTTTAACAGCTTTCTTGTCCTAGAGATCAAATCTTAAGTTATGGTTGATAATGAATCCTAATAATTGGCTATTGTAAACTACATCAGTAGCAGGAGCAGCAACAGGGTAGAATGAATTTGAAGACCATTTGTCATATACAGGTCAAGTATCATGTTATAAAAAAGTAACTTTGGTCTTAACATTTGGCTGAAAGAGTAAGAGTCTGCAAGCCAGTTTTGGATTGTGTGAAGGATCTTTGTTGGTATATGTTGACCTCTTGGGTGGTCTGTGCAAATTAAATAAGAATGGAACCATTGGTATACTGACGAGATGAAAAGATGCATGTAGGCTGGTTGGTGTCCTGGTGAATGGTAAGTCCTAGATTTGTAACCCCCCCCCCCCCCCCCACTCACAGACTGTTAAAGGGATCCTCTTCTCCTCTTTAGGCTACACAAAGATCTGTTATGTATCAGCATAACAACTATTTGTTAAAGTGCATTGCTAAACTTGCTGAACTGCAAGAGCTACAATTGCTCTTTGCTGAAGTCATTTAAGTCTCTACAATTCATGACTGTGACTGCTTAAAGTAATGCTGATACTGCTTCCAGGGTCCAATCAGTGTTTCAAATACAATGGCTATCAAATCCTGTAACAGCTTGCACTTGGGCTAGTAGCTCCCTTCACTGCATTCTTGCTTCAGCTCTGATGAAACAGGCAGGATATGAGAATATGTTGTTATGAAGATATTAAAGAGCAGGCAATCTGGTAAAGAACCTTGGGGTACTCTGATGTTAACACACTCAGATTTAGAAAGTGATTCAACTCCACAAATCAAAATTAGTTGAATATCTTTTTACTCAAGTAATTTATAAATCAATTAGAGATTTTGCTAACAGTGCAAAGTCCATTAGAGTTAAATGATTTAGTGTATCAAAATCTTTTAACAGGGCAACAAATAGAGAGATAGCTTTTTTCTTTAATAAATGTATTCCTCACATATATTCTGCATTCTGGTCAGAGTGAAAGCCATGCTGCTTTGATGGAAGAAGCTGTGACCCTTCAGTTATATTGTGATATCCTTCTGGACACACCTTTCAAGTACATTAGAAAAAGTATGGCATAATGTAATTATTCTGTATTTGGTCAGCTCTGTAGATGTACTTCCCTTATTAAATGGACAATGATGAATGATTACTAGCAGTCAGGTGCTTCACCTTCCTTGAGGGGTCTGTTGATTAAAATGTTTACTATACAATTCCATCTGCCATGGGTTTAAGATACTCAGATTAGAAACTGTTTCTTTTAATATAATTGTCAGTATGATAACAACTAGCTGGACCAAGGAAGTACAGGGGGGAATGACCAGTAGGGAATACTAGTGACTGATTCAGTGCAGGAGGCATGTTTTGCTTATGGAATAAACTCAGAAAGATCAAGATAATATGCACTGAATATTATATCTGATTTCAGTTAGGTTTAGTAAAGGTCAGTGTTGAGCTGTTTCACATTAATAAGCTTTTGCATCTGTTCTGTTTTCAAGGTAGTATATTTTTTCACTAGAAATGAAGGATGCTTTTATTTAGTTTCCTGGAAGCTAATACCACTGAATGGCTGGCGGTGATCTGTTGTTATGACAGCCTTTCTAGGACATATGCCTTTTACACATTAGTGATTTAGTGATTAAATTTCAGAGATGCTGCTTTGCAGTTAACATTTTCTGCTTCTTTTCAGTTAGCATTTTTTCTTATGGGGGAGGGGTAACTTATTGAAAATATTAAGGCAGGTGTTCTTGAAATATTCAGTTATATTATCTAAGAGATGAAGAGATGACTAGTATAATTATTTGAGGAACATAACAAGTCTTTTAGTGCTTCTAACACAATTGTAGCATACAGTTTTACAGCTGTACATCATCTGCATATGTAAATAATGGGCAATGATCAGTGATGCAAATAGACATTCTGGCATGTGCCATATTATCGGTAATAGAAGAGATGACCCATTTGAGAACACTCTTTATGTCTGTAACTTTACCAGGTTTAATGATTGTGTTGAAATGCTGGGTAAAGCAAACAAGCTAAGGGATGGATGAGATTAATGATCAGAAGCCATACAACAATCTATGCTAAAATCTACTGGTAAGATTATTTAACTACTAACTGAGCCTTCTTGTTCTCCTATACCTACCCCTGCTTAAATTGTACCAAGACACATCTCTGTGTCTGCATGAATGTATTTATTTTATTTTGTAGACTGAACAACTGCAGCTGCATCACTCTTAGTGCAAAAGCAAGACAATGCAGAAGCAAATATGGAAACTAATAAAGGGAGAATGATTGAATGATTGATCGCTGTTTGTTTAACTCTACTGAAAGGAAGTATACAGCTGTTTGGAACTTTGTTTCAATGCAAAAAAAATGTCCTGTGACTTCTCTGGCTAAAGACTATTACTGATTTAACAATACTTTAAGTAACTGGTACAGTTAATAACACTATTTATGCCAATTATGCTAACTTAGATGTTAAAGCAATTTATTTATTTATTTTCTATTACCTGCTTTATTTTATCCGGTAGAGGTAGAGAGAGTCTATCCTGGCATTTAGAGGCCATAAGAAAGAGGACCAGTCTAAGACAGAACACCAGGATACTACACGATGCATGTACATCATCACATACCACTCAGTTACCTACAGGTAATTAAGGGATTGGTCATTTCCTGTACTGGTATGTCTTTGGGATGAGGGAGAAACTAGAGACCTCGGTGAAAGTTTAATTAGACAGAGTTGTAGTAGAAAATGTGAAGTTTATAGTCATCATTTCTACTTTAAATCATATTACAGTTCTAACTTACAGGTTGCACATGAAAGTAGACTATCTGTTGATACAAAATTTCTCTTATAATTCTTGAAGGATATTAATTCGTAATGCAGATTTTCCAAGCATAAATATTTTATTTTAAAGTGGACATGCTTGAATAAGCTGACTTACACAGAACAAAGAAGTCATTCTAATATAAGTCTTCAGGGTAACATGATGAAAATGACATTGTCCAGTGAAGTAAGAAGTTGATATATGCTCAAATATGGACAATGAATTAAAGGGACTAAGTAAGTGGTACATAGGTGTCATGAGATTTCATGTGAAGTGAAAGTGATCATTTTGACTGTGATTTGCTAATTATGAATTATATACACATTCTGTAATCCTACTCAGGATGAGTTGGAATATGAGACATGTTGCTACTTTCACAAGCATAGTTAGAGTGGAGCAAAGGGGCAGCTACTAAGGATGCAAAGTGCTAAGGGGCATGAATGTCAAACAGTGAATAATCAGAAGTGCAGCACTGACATTTCTGAATGCTGTTGCAGAAATGAATTATGATAATGCATTTGTGGATTGCAGGACTGAAGCGCATGAAGGCTTCACTAACATGTAATATAAGTTGTGCAAGCTGCTTGCTGCAAATATAGCAATCAGCTTGCTAAAGTTTTAAAAATAAATTTTTTTTTCTCCTGAAAAGTTTTTAAAGAGTGCAGAAGATTGGGGAGTACAATGAACATGGCCTCTTACAGTTGATAGGCACCAGATTCGAGTCCAGCTTTGAACATTAGATGAGACAGCTATGGCTCATGTTATTTTGATCACACAGGTTGGAGTTTTTGATTTCCTGTCTCCTATGTGGTATAATAAACTTCCATTTTGTTCATCTAAAGGAGATTCCTTATCTGGTTACCCAGAAAAAAGGTATGTTTTTTCTTTATTAATCATTTCACAGGGAAGTCATAGAAACTCACCACAGAAGGCACCATAGCTGAGAAGAATACCGAAGAACCAAATACTGTCAGGCAGCTATGGGTGCAAAACTGTATGCAGGAATTCTAGCAGACTGCATTGTTTTACTGTTATCCATAGTAAACAGTAGAGAAGTAAGAGGGAGGGAGACAGCAGGCAGAGACAGAAGTGTTTTGCTACTTGCAGAGCAGAACTATGGAACAGCAACTGCCAAAGGTCTAATTTTTCTTGGTTGGGACATGGTTGTCTGACAGGAGCAATGGGACTTTCTGCTGCAAGCAATGGATAGAATGAGAGTGACCGAGGGTCTGAAAATCCATATGAACTTTGTACAGCAAATTAAATGTAAGATGAATGTCAAAGATGTTAAATAAGTATTAATTAATTAATTAATTAATTAATTAATTAATTAATTAATTAATTAATTAAATAATTCATTCGACATTCATTCATTCATTCATTCATTCTCTGATTACCTGCTTAATTCAGATTGGGGTTGTGGTGGTGGTGAGTTCTCCTGGGTGCATTGGATGAAAGGTCTGGCAGCTGGCTTAGATGATTAAGGAACTATTAATGATCTGTTTCCTGTGGTCCATTGGTGCAAATTTTGATTCCCTCACCCTACATTGCCTAACTGTGTGATTCAGAGCAAGTCACTTAACCAGACACCATTCCTGGGCTGAGTCTGAAAAGGTTCATGGAGATCAGTGCTCTCCTAAAAAAATACAAAAAAAATAAAACAAATATTAAATAAAGGAACTAATCCTAAACAGGATAGAAACCTACTGCAGGATGTAGGTATTTACACACACACACTCACTCAGCACACACACTTAGAAGAAGTTTGGAAGAATGACAGTTTACCTATGACTTATCATTGAGATGTGGGAGAAAACTGCAGTGCCTGGTGAGAACCCATGCAAATGCAAGGAAGACATGTAGACTCTGTACAGAAGGCAACCTAACTAAGAACCAAGCATTGTACGGCAGCAGTGCTAACTGCTGTACCACTGTACCATCCTTAAATATATACTATTCATGTAGTTATTGTATTTAAATGGCTAGTTACATTTTGTTGGACCATGCCTTTTTTTCTTGGTCTGATGAAAAACATGACCAGATGGTATAGTAATACATATTTAGTGATGGGATGCTAGCAAATATGTTCTTACCACATCAGTTGATCTATGAATGAGCTCTGTAGTAAATTTCCATTTTTACAATCCTCATCTGAGTATTTTTTTCATTTTCTTTTCTTTGCTTTAAGATGTGTGACCCAGTTCAACCTGTTGTATCACTTGCCAGGTTAGGAGAGTGTAGTTTATCCTTTCACATCTTAGTTTAACCTGCACTCACTAAATAAACATAAGCCAGCAAGTCAGAAACAGAAGGAAATCTGCAACAACCTAGTGGTACATAAAATAGCTATATGACATACAGGGAATTCCTAGTAAACCAAACACAGGAAAACAAAGCAGCCCCGGAAACAATGAAGGATGTCTTCTAAATTCCAATGTATGCCAGAAACGAGCCCAACACAACCGATTCAAATGGTAAAACTGTTTTAATACACATAAATAAAAAACTAAAACCAATTGATTAAGCGCTTTCGTCTCCGTTCGGAGACTTCTTCAGAATCAATTAAACAGAAACACTACTATCTTTTATTAATAATCTTTGAATAATTGATATGACATTTCTTAAAGAACAACCACATACTACCAATACGTACATGAATTAAATATGTCTAAAATTAGTTGATTATAAACCAAGTGACCAGAGAAATATACTTATTGAAAACTTTGTTCGCAATATAAGATTCATGTTCCCAAATTCAAATATGACATCAATAAATGTATATATATATAGATTTATAAATATAAATATGTGGATATTTACATTCTTATATATAAATATATTAAAATCAAAATAAAAACTGTGATAAAAGTTATTATAAAATTATTATGAAAAATATTATAAAAAATATTATAATAGTTTTGTAAAAATTATTAAAAATATATATATAATATACTTACATACATGTACCCACCCCCTGCTATATGGACTTGGTGTGTTGGCCAATGACGTATTGTTTTTATTTTTTATTTTGTATTATTATGTTTCTTTGGATCAGCAGCAAGTAATTTCAATGCTGGGGTAATAGAAATATGGTCATTCAGACCCATCCCACAACAAGAATCTAATCTTAACTGCCACAACATTTCTTTATACTCCAAATGGGTTTCCCAGTCTCCACCTCTCTCAGGAAATTTCACCTCCTCTATCACCCAGAATTTAAAGTCAGCATTTTTACAGACCAAAGCATGTCTAAACATAGCATTATTCTCGTTTTGTTTATTAATGTCCCTAATGTGTTCATAAATTCTAGATCAGAGGTGACGCTCAGTTTTTCCTACGTAATAACTCCAGCAGGCCTTACAGAATACTAAATATACTACCCCTTTTGTATAACAAGTACTGTATCCTTTGGCCACAAGTGTCATTCTCAAACTGGGTATTTTAACCTCCTTTTGTCCGGCTATGTACACACACTGTGCACATCTACCACATTTAAACATCCCGTATTTTTTACATGTCCCTTGAATAGTTATTTTTTTCATTTCAAGGATATTTTTAATATTCCTATTTCTCCTAAAACTATATTTAATGTTATTTCGAAATATATCAGTCTTGATGGACATTTCCCTAAACATCTCCCAAGTCTCATTTATACATTTTCTAAGCCATCCTATCCCTTTATAATATGTAAGGGTAAGGTATGGTACACTATCTGTATTGTTTTTATTTTCAATTTCCATTGTATTAAAATCATTGTTAGTATCAGCTGGAATAACACAACCACCCTTTGTTAAAAGGGGGGTATATGTATTGTCACGTCTTCCTTTATGAACATAATCTTTTACACCCTTAGTTAATTCAAGGGTATAACCTCTCTCATGGAACATTTTTTCAACACATTCAATCTCGTTCACAAATTTATTCTCATCTGAGATCATCCTAGCCATTCTAATCATTTGTCCTTTAACTATATTCTTTTTTAATAAATATGAGTGATCACTGTCAAAGTGTAAATAAGCATTGGAAAAATGTTCCTTCCTATATATGTTAGATTTATAACATTTGTTTATATAATCCTTATCTAATCTCACATCCAAAAAGTGTATAAAATCTTTCCTTATTTCATGTGTGAACCCTAAAAATGTCGTAGTACAGTTAATATAATCCACAAATTACTCTATCCTATCATATGGCCCGTTCCACAGGATAAAAATATCATCCAAAAATCTATAATATTTCTCAATGTATCTGTAATATTCTGAAGTGAACACATATTTATTTTCCAAATATAACATAATGATATTTGCATATATTGGGGTGCATGCCGACCCCATTGCCACTCCTTCTTTTTGGTGAAAATATTCACCTTGAAAATACAAATAGTTATATTTTAGAACTAACTCCATATTTTCTAATACCAACTTGAACTCATCTCCTGTTAGCAAATTTATTTCTGTTAACATCTCCTCAAACCAAACCATACCCTCTAGCTGTGGTATAACAGAAAACAAATCTCTCATATCAGTTGTAATGAATACACTATTATCATTGTATTGGCACTCTCCCATCTTACTCAGAAAATCCCACGAATCAACCAAAATGTGAGAGTATTTGCTATAAAACTTCTTCAATTTGAAGTCAATATATACCGCTAAAGGTTGAGTCCTGGATCCCTGAGATGAAACAATGGGTCTCATGGGGGGGTCCTGTACTGACTTATGGACTTTCGGTATTCCAAAGATAACCAGTATAACTGGTTTGGGGACCCTTAAAAAATTATAAAGGTCCACATTTGTCATACCCTGTAATAAATTGTCTTCCAATACTAAATCTGTCTGTATGATATATTTATTTCATTCCTATTCACTCTACTGTATTGGTTCTCATTGTCCAAAATGTCCATCATCTTTGTCGTATAATCCCATTTGTCCATAAGCACTACCCCCCCACCCTTGTCTGGTTTCATAACTCTTATTCTGTCATTACAACTAAGTTCATTTAATAAATTGGTTTCAACTTCTGTCAAATTGCTAACCATTTGCTTATTTTGTTGGTACGTCATACATATCTTCTTAGTTACACATCTCTCAAAATTCATGATCTCATTTTGTAAAGGAGGGTTAAATACACTCGATCTTTTTAATGTATTCTCTTTGTTTTTTTAAAATTCTATCCTTGTAAATGTGCATGAAATTTAATTTTCATGTAAATAGTCTAATGTCTAATAAAATATTTTCGATCCTGGGTATTTTCGTAGGCACAAATGTGAATCCTTTAATGAATAAATTAAAATAATCTTCATTAATCTGTATATCTGTGTAGTTAAAAATATCCTTTCACATCTTAGTTTAACCTGCACTCACTAAATAAACATAAGCCAGCAAGTCAGAAACAGAAGGAAATCTGCAACAACCTAGTGGTACATAAAATAGGTATATGACATACAGGGAATTCCTAGTAAACCCACCAGATAGAGGAGCAATCCAAGCATACAGAGATAGCAGAAAGATAATAATACCTACTGCTGACCAACGTCTGACAGATCATCTGATGCAATAAGTACATGATTATTATATTTGATATTTGTAATCCTGTGCAGTGAATTAACTAATGACAAGAATCCTAAGCAGTGCAGTAATCTGATAAGAATGCCAGTGCTAAAGAGAGGCAAAAATACCCCAAAAGCTCAGAAAGACAATTTCTGTAACATGAAAATGGCAAAGGACATTTGACTCCTAGAAAATTGTTCAAGCAACAATAATTGGTGAAAATATAAATAGTGACCAACTGGCTGTGGCACAAATGTTCACGTGACTACCATTGCTGAATTGAGCACTGTAAGCAGCCACGTATCTTGTAGATTGTCCTTTTATAACTACATTTTCCAACAGGCAGTTACCACGTGATGGCAGGGCATTATACAGTTGGCAGTTAAGTTAGCCAGGGCTTGCTTAGAAACTGTAAGTGCCTCTCTCACTGGAGTAAAAGAAAACACAAAAACAACTCCTCCATAATCTAGAACTCACTCAGACTTTTTAGATAAAACCCAGCTTGCAGTGCTTTCTGTGGGTATGAAGGGACCTTTCTCTCTAGTGTCATATCTGTCCCTGGAAAACACGTTGATATGAATGGGCTAGTGCAAGGATAATTCTGATACCACATTATATGGGAAATCCAGGTTAGTCCTAAAGAACACTCAGTCCTTGTGAAAGACAAAATAGGGTTCCCAATAATTAAAGGCATGAAGCTCCAAAACACTGTGAGAAGAGGTGATGGCAACCAAGAAAAGAATCTACTAAGAGGAAAACTGCGGGGGAGTCAGACATGTTATTATGTAATGAAAGCCCTAAGGAGAAGAAAGGTTCTTCAGATGTGGGCAAAGATATGGAAAAACTGAGCCACAGTTACGAATGGGCAGACATGCACCTTGAAAATGGAATAATTATTATAACTGCCATATAGCAGAATAGATGAAAACTTATTGAATGAGGAAGCATAAGGCTACCCAGAAGAAGAACATTTTCCCTTTAGTAGAGTATGACTGATGAGTGGAAGGCTTCCTGGCAGCTTCAGTCTCTTGCAACACTCCCACTGGAATGTCTGGCAAGAGCAAGGGAGAAAAATCAGGATCTATAGTCTGAGGTGCATCCAGGTACCACCTTAATTGGGAGATTTCCTTAACTTCTTCTGGAATAGTTTCCTGCACTACCATAGACTTCATAACCTGAAGTAAAACCAATGTTTGTTAGCATTTATCATTATGATTAGGCAAGGAATCATTGGGAATATTGGGAACCATACAAGAATGTGTTATGCTTTGGGAGAGAGGGCACATCCACCAGCAACTATCCTTGGCTATCTAATATGAGCAGATGAGAGATGGACCATATTCTTCTGAGTCATGAATAAGTCAATTTTCAGGGTAATTCACTCCTAAATATAGAGAACAGCTGGCATAAAGATTAAGGTCGTCTTCTCCTATGCACAAGGTACAAGGTTCAGTCCTGACCTCCGGCCAATGCCTGTTTGGCGTTTTCATGTTCTCTCTGTGTCTCTGTAGGGTTCCTCCAACCTTGGAAAGACATGCTGAGTGTTTCCATCTGAAACTGATCAATGAATGGAGCTGTGGACAGCAGCACAGACTCTATATGGTGCCCTATAAGGGGTACAGACCAACTGCTTTGGGCATCTATTGTGGTGCACAATATCCTCAAGATTGGAGAACATGGATTACAGACTTTGAGCTGTGGCAGGGCTAGCCATTCAGTGGTGTAAAATATGTCTCTAGCTGATCGGGTGATTTGGTCTTTTCCAAATATCCTTGAGCAAACAGGAGTTCTACATCCCCAGAGTCTGGAAAAGAATGGAGGAGTGGCTCAGGGAGTAAACTAACATGTTCAACTCCCCTGGGATGTGAACTGCTATTAGGGTAGTGCCTGTGTTTCTGGCTCAGATTGCCAGACTAGACCATGAAGTGGTCTTGTATCTTCTAAAGTCTTGCTGGCAAAATACCTGCTTCATGGATAGTTACTCTGTTTTGAGGGATGTCTTCTATTGAACCATGTTGATGCTGATGTATACCCACCCATGCTAGCAATGCAGCCATTGTCAGAATTTGTAACACATTCTGCTGTAGGAAGGGAAGGCCTTCACTGAGGCTGTTGAGGATAGGCCACCACATCAAAGCACAAGAAACAGTCTGGCACCAGAAGGAAGTCTGTGACTGAAGGGTGATTCTTCAATCACTGTCACTTCTCTGTCCACTGTTACGCCAATTTATCAAGACATGTGACTGGCACAATGAAAAGCAATCCTACTTCATTCTCAAAACTATAAGATGGTCTGAGCCTAGACCCACCATGATGTCTTCACCTAGGCTGCCAAGGTAATAACTACCAATGCCTTCTCTGTGGGAAAGAATGGCTGCCATTGCAGGCTCACTCTGTGCCCTGATGAAGGCAATCACCTGAGTTACCTCAGAGAACACATCTCCCAGTTGATGGAGACCACTAGGGTGTGAAACCACATGCTACCAAGAAACCAGTATTTCAGATAGGTGTACACAAGAATCTTTTTTTTCTGCTATAAGACCTCTAATTCTATGTTATTATCCTGTAAAACAGTCTGAAAACTGAAGGTAGACCATATTTCATACTAAAAGTGATGCTCACCCTAAGCAATCTGAGTGAACCTCTTCTGGGAACTCCAGACATTAATGGCCAAAAGATATCCATCATGTCCATTGACAAAATTCGTGTGCCATCTGGTAGCAGGGACATGACCCCCTTCCTTTAGATTCACCATCTTGCTACACCACATGTGCTCATTAAAGTTGCTGAGATTCAGGATAAGACAAAATTCTTCTCTACTTTCATAATAACAAGGTTGAAATAGAGCCTATGGCTTTATTCTGAAGGCTATTACAGCCTCTTTGAGGAAAAGATTCTGTGGCTGTCCTCAAAGTTTTGTAGAGATGGCTTAGTCCCTAGATGAAGTCTTTTCTAGGGGATGATCTAACAGCTTAGCCATCCATGACCATGTCATGAAACCACCTGTCATCTGTGATGACTCATCACCCTGGTGAGACTCGTCTCCTATGGATAGTCTAGAATCAGGATTATAGGTGCTGGGTTAGCAGAGTTGCCATCCTGGAAAACTGGGATGGAGCAGCAAAAAGGCACAGAACTCCATGATTCTTGGACCCTTCATTAATCTTTAAGATGTTTTCTTTTTCCTGGGAAAATGATATGCCATGGATAAAGCATAAGGGACTAGGGAATCATAAAGACTCATAATGGAGGTTAAAACCTATTTCCTGTTCTGGAGGTCTTCTGTCAAGTCCGAGGAGGTCTAAACAAAGACTGTCCCCAGAGGATGACATAGAGAATCGTCTGCATGAATTCATCCTTAAAATGTTTCTTCTGTGTTTTGTACCTACCTTATGCATGACAGCACATAATGACTCCAGTGCCATATTACATTTTCCGCTGATGATTCTCTTTACTTATTCTTGATTTTTTTATGAAACCATTAAAACTACTTTTCTCTATTTTGACAAATATTTTCACTATGCTGACATCAGGGAAAGTTCACATGAACTTTGCACTCTCTCACTTCACCATAAGAATGGCATGGAGGTATTTCCATTGAGTGTGCTGGATGCAGCCCTGAGTATGCATGGGGTGCTGCCATTAATGTTTATGGGCACACTGTAATGCTATTCCTAAGAAATAATGCAGAATAATAATATGAAATTGTTCTTAAAAAATGCTCACATAAAATTGTTACAATGGTAAGAGTATATCACAGTAATTTAGCAATGAAGTGCCATGATGTACATTTAAACATAGAAGCATCACTTTAATGGATGAGATCCTCAACGTACATAGGTATTTAGCACAGCTTGCTGCTCTAGCCATATCATCAGCATATTCAAATGTACAGATCGCCATGTGAAATCTAACTCAGAGATTGTAGTAATGGTGTTGGTCAGCTTTTTTTTAACCCAAGAATCCATGAGAGGTGAAAGCTAACCCTGTGCCTGATACACCAGGTAGAATTTGAACCTGGATAGAGAGGAGATGAATAACAGAAGGATGTAGAACACAACATTTAGAAGAAAATATGGTCTTACCCTCCTTATTCAGGGCCTTAGACCGCTTACTCATTAGTAGTTTACAACTGTGCTATGGTTTCTGGGCCTTAGACCGCTTACTCATTAGTAGTATACAATGGTGCTATGGTTTCTGGGCCTTAAACCGCTTACTCCTTAGTAGTATAGAACGGTGCTGTGGTTTCTGGGCCTTAGACCGCTTACTCATTTGTAGTATAGAACGGTGCTGTGGTTTTTGGGCCTTAGACTGCTTACTCATTAGTAGTATACAACGGTGCTGTGGTTTCAGGGCCTTAGACCGCTTACTCATTAGTAGTATACAACAGTGCTGTGGTTTCTGGGCCTTAGACCGCTTACTCATTAGTAGTATACAATGGTGCTGTGGTTTCAGGGCCTTAGACCGCTTACTCATGAGTAGTATACAATGGTGCTGTGGTTTCTGGGCTTTAGACCACTTACTCAGTAGTATACAATGGTGCTGTGGCTTCTGGGCCTTAGACCGCTTACTCATTATTAGTATACAATGGTGCTGTGGTTTCCGGGCCTTAGACCGCTTACTCATTAGTAGTATACAACGGTGCTGTGGTTTCTGGAGGTATATGTTGGACTGAAAAGATGATGTGGAGGAGTTCATAACTGAAATGTTATAAGTTTCATCACTGGATCTCATGACAAGTATGTTAATATCTTAGTCGCAAAATATTGAAAATTGGCAAAGTTGTGTATAACCATTCAGAAAATTAAATGTCAAGTCCACAACTTTAGCAACTCTCAATAATTTTGGAGATAACATCTAGAGTATTCGTCTTAGGGATGTAGATCTTGCAGCATCATTCTTACACTTTGTAATTTCATCCCAAAGTTCGACTTGAGAGTTTCTCTGTGAAATCATTTTCTGGAAAGAACTGCACCAGGACAAAGGCATTGCATATAGTGAGTAGAGTACGTATCAAATGTGTGTAGTCATTGTACCTTTGAAGTCTGCACTATTACTTTACTTATGCTCTCTGTACATTACTGTACAAGACACCCAAGCTGTAGTTGAAATGTATTCATTTTAGATAGTTTGTCAATGAGGTAGTGCTGCAGTGATGTCATGATAAAACTTTTAAATAAAACTATTAACAAGTGATGCAATTTATGAACAACTGTTTATCAGACTATGGCACACATTCAGAACATCACTTACCAGTAATATGAGACAAGTCTTTCTCTCAAATCTGTAATTTTTCAGTTGACAGCTTTATGAACAGTTTATCAGTGCCTAAGCAGAGAGCCTTGAGTGTGTGTGTGTGTGTGTGTGTGTGTGTGTGTGTGTGTGTGTGTGTGTGTGTGTTATTTATGCTTTATGAACCATGTCACTTTCTTTGTGCAATTCCACACTGAAAACATTTGGAGAAACATTTTTCAAAGTAAGCAAAAGTACATACAGTTGGCAATTAACAATATTTTTTTTGCATGAGATGTACAGTTCTCATCTTAGAAGGTCACTTTATGACACATGGCATGCTTAAAGAAACAACAATTAAAAAATGAGTTAAGGAATGCATCTTGCTTTCTAAGTTCTCCACTGTGCAATTTTTATGAAACTGAGATTTTGCAATTACTGTGCAAAATTACATGTTATCTGGAATTCCCAGAGCCAGTACAGTACTTTGGAAACATCAGACGGAGAGAGTAAGTTAAAATGCATGACTAAATTAATAAACCTGGCAAAATGTTGACCATTTTTGAAAGTATCATATAAAATAATACAAAAAGGAAATAAACAATCTGAGAAACGATGCATGCAGCTGTGGGTGAGTGTATCTGTGAACAGAGTATGGTCTAGCATGTCCAAAGAATGAAGATCATGAGGGTGTCCACTGAAGAGAATGCAAGTTTGCCTTGTTGCAGGAAATTGAAAAAGAGGATTTTTATTTTCTGTTACTTTATACTGGAACTCTCATTATGACACTATTAATCAGAGGGAATGGAATGCTGTTGAATACAATGAGAAGGCTGGGAGGGAGCATATCTGTGTTTTATTTCTAGTTTTAAAAGTAAAACAATGATGATGACAGATTTTTTTCATCTCCTAAAATGCCACTTGGGCAGAAGAGGCAACACTGGTGGCAACTTATGTGGTTTCTTATATCATAGGTATATGCATGCATGTTGTAACTGTGTACTGAGCAAATGATACTTGCATAAATGTATGGTTAGATTTAATTATCTTTCTACAGAAATAGCTGAGATGTGGTTTTGCCAATTTTGAGGAACTGCTAAAACATCTGGGCACATGTTTTATCAAATAAATATTTATATGTAAGACTAATACTATCTCATGAAAAAAACAGTTCCTTTTGACAAGACTGGATTATTTAATAGCTAAATCGAGCTAATCAAGAAGTATTTTCCATTAAAACATCTGAGATTCTAAACAGATCAATGCCCCAGTGTCAAAGGTCATATGCATACATTACTGTGACCAAGGTTAACATCAGCTTTTGTATGAGGAGATTCATCCTCAGTTACAGCAGGATAAATGTCACCTGACATTAGGTAACTCAACATCTCACCTTTCCCTGGTTACTAACCCCCTACATTTACTCATAATGCTCTGTGCAAAGAGTTGTGTTTCCAGACCATGTTTACAACCTTGAAAAACATACTCAGCTAAGAACAGCCCCATGCTACAATTTTCTATTTTGCTGTAGCTTTCCTCTTAAAGTACTTTAAGTTGAATTTTTTTCAATTTCATTTCTCTGCAAGTAACTTCTGGCACAAAGTTTTCATATAAATTTTAGTTAAACATTTTCAATGTTGCCTCTACCTTTCTTTATGATGTAGGTGTGTCTTATTTGGTGCAATGTCATTAGTTTTTGTTCTATGTCGTTGTTATGTATATCAGTCATACACTTTGCCACTTTTGACATGTGCAATATTAAAAGTGACATTTTTTTCAATTTTCACTTGCCACTAACATTTCTGTGGTTCAGAGTAAAAAAGTTGCAGTCCTGCTATTTCTCTTTTTAGTCTTTTGCTGGTTGCTTCCACTGGATGTTACTTGCTGGCCACTGATTTTGTTAAGAGCATTATTCTTAGGTAAAAATGAAGTCTGCATGTAAGAAAGGGAAATGTAGCAAAAAGTGCCCTACAAGACAAGCATCCTGGATGCTTGAGTGAAGAAGATAATACATCCAGATGCAAAATTTTCCAGTTTATGCCTAATACCCTAAGTGACAGGAAAATAAGTTGAAATTCACCTTGTTGGAAAAGACAATTTCTATCAGGGCTGACAAGGCATTCGGTGATGGCCTGTCAACTTTGATGTTTTAGCCAGAGCTATCAACCTTTATTTCAGAATTAGTTGAAAAGATTTTTATCCTGCCTGTTGATTCTCCTTAATCTCAAGAAGAAAATATTGACACAGGACCAAGAACCTTACATTTTCCTAACCAGGTCCTCATGCAAAAAATACGTAATTGTATTATTATTTTTTTATTTTACATTTGTTTAAAGGAAAGTCCGACTGGGCAACATATCCTTTTTTTTCAGAGGAGGCCTAGGGAAAAAAATCTCCACATTTATAAATAACTGTATGATACATATACAATGTGAAGATACAAATGTTAATCCAATCTCAGATATCAGCATAAAATGAAAAATATATGTTATACATTTCACTCATACAATCATATTGTCTAGGTAGGAATAAAAAGACATAGAAATACATAAGAAATTGAAATAAATAAGTTGGTACTGCTGTGGCTACTGTCATTTTATGAGTAGTTTCTATAAATCTCCTAGATTAATTAAATAACTGAACCCGACCACTCGCATAAGGACCATCAAAAATAATGACTCCCACAACCAACATCTGCAAGACAGCACTCTAGCTCTTTCTCTCCTGAAATAAAGTTGAGGATGTATTCATATGTACTGATCCAAGGATGCCAACCACATTATCCCCTTCTAGTTTTAGGGTGCATAGGGGCCTTTTTTCTGCCATATCTTTTCAGCCAGGCCATCTTGGTTTTCCCTGATGTCCCACTTGTAATGAGCACCTATCCCAAAGAGGGTAAGCTCAACCCATATGGTACTGATGTTGACTTTGATTCAAATTTGATTCAAATTCCAATTTATTTGAAGAGACATGGCTTCCTCTGGCAGTTTCTTTGTCTACATCTCAGATAAATTCGAATTCATTATGTGATACCCGGAATACTCAAAAATATGCCATAATTTCCATCAGCACATAATGTGGATTTATTACTTTAAATGAAGCTGGAGTTTATTTGATTTTTACAATCAGGTAAGCAGACACAAACTGTGAATGTATTATAGTAACAAGATTGTTTTTATATAAAATCACAACACATCCTGGAGATTATAAACATAAGGGCTGCTAATCAAAGAAGAAACAACAGTTCATTCTGAAATGTTGCATATTGTTTGCCTGGTAACAACAGACGTGGCAAGTGGTATTAAAATACTTGGGACTTTATGAAAATGAGATGATAAGAACTGAGTTTATGATATGCTTTGGAGCAGCAGAAGTATTGCTTTACTGCATATATTTTAGAATGATATTTGAGTTAGTATCATGATATTAGTAAGTAGTATTTTAGATGAAGCTGTATAATCCTACACTTCTGCAGCCAGTTTGCCACTTAGTTTTGTCTGCTATTTTCCCTGTATAATTTCTGCTATTTTTCTTCTTTTACTTTTCATATACAGCTGTCTCCCTAATAGCCCATTTAAGGTGGAACATGCCTGAAAACTCATGTGACCTTTATGTAATTCATAAATTCATGATTTGCCTGTCTGCAATTATTAATGAGTCATAATTTCTAACAGTATGAGGATACCCATCCTCATTAACAGCATATCTAATGCCCTCGGTATTAGACTGTTCAGGATGTGAAATGCAGTGCCTGGAGCCTTTCTGTTTTTTTCTCATAGTACAACATATTCACATCAGATAAACAGTCCCAGACTACATTTATTGTTTCATAGTAAAAACTTGTCATGTTTGGTGAGTATGCCTTTTTTGCTTTGTTATTAATCTGATTTGGCTTCGGGTGGTATCCTAAATGTAAGTTGATTTTTGTTAAGTTTTACAGAGGTTTATCTCTTTTCATATCCTTACCTTGGTGCTTTGGTGATCTGTTACTTCCTGCACTCTTTGCACTGTTATTTGATATCGCAACATTGCAGCCACCCTTCTTATTGTCTTGTACTTGCTGTTCCTTAACAACAACAACAACAACAACAACAACAAAAACACTTTACTGCTGTTTAAGCTTTGGGACATATCAAAAGTTGTTGCAGCTTAGTTACTGTTTTTTTCTTCTTGTGCCACATGACAAACATCAAGAATGTCTATTTTTTCCTTGGTGAGCAAAACAAAAGTTTTGGCATGTATAAGACTTTTACTCCAAGCACTCTTAGAGACCCAAAAACTAGCTAGAATATTTCCACTTGAGAAATCACTATCACCCAGAGATACTAATTCAGTGGGGCCTAGAAATGATTTAGAATCAAGGACCTTGACCTTGAAGCCTATTATAATTACATTCTCTTCTGATTCTGCTAAAGCTAATAAAAGAAATTGAAACATAACACCGAGGAACAGAAATATTTCTATCAAGGCCTCAATGCAGAAAAGCAAAGAAATGGTGATGTTCCTTTTTTGTTACTTTTAATGTTGAGACTTCCCAATTGCTTGTGACTCAATGTAGCTTAACTTCTGTAACTGATAAGGAGGTGCCTCAGACAATGACTCTACACTGACTTTTGCAAGGTCCTTTTTACAGCTGTCACCACTGACTATGACAGATTTGTAAAAACATTTGCATGGACCCAACAAAGATGTCTACGGCCTCAAACCCTTTGGGTTTCTGGGCAGGTTTAAGCCTTCTTCCACCTTTACTTTCCCCACCAGGTCTTCCAGATTTTCCTTACCATAGCTTATGACATCAGCACTGGTTGGCACTAATCCATACACTGTCAATGTCAATAAACACAGAACTGTCGATATCTATTGTGACCCAAAACTTGGGTCCACTGCTCTTGGCATAGGCAACTCAGCTGTCAATGTAGTCATTGGTGCGAATGCCTTCAGTGTCAACACTACTGATGTCAGTGAGTTTGTTGGGCCTAACACATGGGAAGTGGTTGACATAAGTGTGAGATCAGCATTGATCCTGTCAGCACTAAAATTTGTTTCAGAGACGCTGTTTTTTTCAATTGTTGGCACTGATGTCTTCAACAGTGAGCAGGATACTGGAATCAGAAGAGCAGACACATCTGGATTTGCCACCTTCAGCATATGTTTGTGCTCAGTCATTTGTCCTTTGCTAGACAGCAGATGTTTCTTCACCTGAGTATATTGTTGTCGTTCTTCTCCAGCAGCAGAGCAATGGGTCTGAAGTCATCAGACAGCGTCTCTCCATGACTTCACACCAAGACCAGACCATGCTTAGATTCACTGATTTATACATATTCCACAGCCACGGAGTTTTATGACCATTCAGCCCTTGCTGATACCCTCCATTGGACTGAACCCCCTTTTTTCCAGGAGGTACAAACCAGTTAATTGTAGAGTGAATTTGGGGATACCCATCGAATCATCTAGATTATGTTAAAAGGAAGATAGTGAAATGCCCTGTTTAACATGCAGGGAACATTTGTTCCAGAGTTTTGGGAGGTGCTGAGTTATAAACATGTCCTTACATGTTTTATTTATCTTTTGGTGAAGATTTAGATCCCCTGGTTCTAGTATTGGTGGAGATAATGAACTCATGGTGAAACAGGAGATCTGGTATAATTAGGTCTCTAATGACCCAATAAGCAAGACAGAGATCTTCCATCAAAAGTCTATAACACACTGAATTAAGAGGGTAGAGCTTCCAGTCTGTCTTGGCAGCAAAGGAATTTTAGGCTTGTGATTTTTTTTGTTAGAACCTTGGCAGTTTTTCTAACTGTCTGATACGTTTAGTGATATATAGCCTAAAGGAGACATTTAAATTAAAGGATTTCCTGACAACCCTTATCACATGATCATCAAAAGGGATGAAGTAACCAATTCAAGTATCTAGGTCCCTCACTACACTTTGTTTGGTAGTGGGGTATTGTCTATACAGTATGATAACGGGAAGGATTGTCTATCAAATCTGATGATACTACATTTTTTTGCATTTACTTTGAGCCCGTTTTTAGTACATGAAGTGTTTATTAAGGCAAGTTAATTCTGGAGAGTTTGGGTGTCATAACGTGACTTAACAACAACCTCCAGTTTGTAGGCTTTTGCAAGTTTTGTCAGCCAGAGGTCTTGGCTCTCTGCTTGGAGATCTTAGAAGTAAACACTAAAAAGGAAGCTTCCAACATTGAGCCCTGAGGGACACCACTGGTCACTTCCATACTTTCTAATGAGGCACCTGCCTCTCACACTGTTTAGCTTGTGTCTTACAGCTAGTTTGGTAATCATTTTACAACATATGGTTTAATTTTTAAAGCATTTAGCTTTTCTATGATACCTGCATGAGGAAAGGGGTTGAAGTCTTTGGCCAGGGCAAGCTATACTATGAGCACTGCATGGCTAAAATCTACAGTCTCCATAACACTTGCAAAGAAATTTATCGGATTAAAGCAACATTATCTATCCTTCACAAACACAAACCATTGTGGGGCAAGTCTAATATGATTCTTCACTATACTGTGACCTATCATGACTGAGGAAAGGTAGAAAGCATACATGCACATGGAAATAAATGGCTCATCAACTGAGTCACTATGCCTGATATTAATGGCAAAGAGGATGTAGATTTCTCTGCATCTTCCTTAGATAACGCTAAACTTGGGGAACTCTTAAAAATGATTAGACTAAGGGGGATGCCCCACTGATCTAATGATCTTCATACTGAAGACAGTGCAAGAGACATTATAGACTTCCCAGTCATCTTCTTAGGTGGTCCTAATGTTCAGGTTGGCCATTTGTATGGGAATAAACAGCCTCAGTATTGAGGCACCCATACCCAAGAAAAGTACAGTTTTGTACCTACCATAAATGTAGATGTCCGATAGATATGCAACTGCAGTCATAACATATGGGTTGTCCTGCCTCAGGCAGCCCTCGGTCGGCCGGATACCAAAGTCTGGGTCCGGCGTCGGCTGGTGTCGCCTCCTCTCCGACGTCAGAACGGCTGGAGTATAAAGGCATCGTATCTTCTTCAGCTTGCCCCAGATGCCAGGTGCCCTCCTAGGAAGGCTAAATTTGGTGAATGGATAAACAATTCCAGACATGCACAACAGTAATAAACAGATACACCATAGGAGATACCCCCAGCTAAAAGGAATAGGGGTAGTGGACCCATAAAGAAAGTTGCAGAGGGGTAGGAGGGTGGGAAAATCCGACTGCAGTTGCATATCTATCGGACATCTACATTTATGGTAGGTACAAAACTGTACTGTCCTTCAAGAATGCAACTGCAGTCATAACATATGGGTTGAATACCATAGCCAAGCTGGGGGTTGATGGAACTAAGAAAGGGATGGTGTAGCTAAAATGCCCTGCAGGACTGCCGAAGCAAAGCCTGCTCGGGATCTGGAGTATAAAGGCAGGTTGTAGTGCTTGGTAAATGTATGCATGGAGCTCCATGTAGCAGCCTCTAGAATGTCCTTTGTAGCCACCCCTCTTAGGAAAGCTGTGGATGTGGCTATAGCTCTGGTGGAATGTGGCCTAATATTGGCTGGCACACCTTTTCCATGGAAGGAATAGCAGAATCTGATGCAGTGTCCAATCCATTTTGAAATTGTTTGTTTGGAGATTGCTTTTCCTTGTACTCCAGCAGCATAGGCTACAAACAGTTGGTCAGACTTTCTGGTGGCCTTAGTTCTGTCCAAGTAGTAGCGTAGTTGTCTGTGTATGTCCAAAGTATGCAGCAATTTTTCCCCCCTGTTTTGAGGATTGGGGAAGAAAGTAGGCAGGTGAATAGCTTGATTTAGAGACACCCTGGAAATTACTTTTGGCATGAATGAAGGATTGGTTCTCAGAGAGACTCTGTCCTGATGAAAAATGAGGAAAGGAGGTACTGCCATGAGTGCCTGTATCTCCGAGACTCTTCTTGCTGATGTGACTGCCAATAGAAAAAACGTTTTCCATGATAGAAATTGCATTTCTGAAGTTGCTGCTGGCTCAAAGGGAGGAAGAGTTAATTTTTCCAAAACGAAATTGAGGTCCCATGCAGGTACTGGCTGTTTTCTGGGAGGTTTGATATTCTTTATCCCTCTTAGGAACTGTCTTAGCAAAGGATGTGAAAACACTGGTGGATCACAATTGTATTTTGCTGAGATTGCTGAGGCGTGAATCTTTATGGAAGAATATGAGAGTCCAGTATGAAACATTTCTGCCAAGTATTCCAATATCTGAGGTATACTCAGTACTGTTGTATCCTGACCCCTGTTGGCATTCCAGATGCTGAATCTCTTCCACTTGGCTGAATAGGTTTTTCTGGTGGAAGGTCTGCGTGCTTCCAGTAAGATCTCTTGAACTTTTTTGGAAAGAGAGATAGCGGAAGGAGTTATGGCAACCTCCAGGCTGTCAGATGGAATGTTTTCAGGTTTTGATGAACAGTCCTGTAATTGTACTGTGTTAGAAGCAGAGGCCATAGGGGCAGAGGCCACGGTTTGGTCCGAGTTATGCTCAACAGCAATGGGTACCAGTGTTGCCTTGGCCAGTCTGGAGCTATCAAAATGCCTGTTGGTTGTTCTGCTTTGATCTTCAGTATCACCTTGGTCAGCAGTGGTAGAGGAGGGAATGCATAAATTTTTAGGGAATTCCAGCTGAAGGAGAGAGCATCCGTTTTCCAGGCTAGAGGATGGTGGGTCCTTGTGCAGAACTTTTCCAGGTGATGATTCATGTGAGAAGCAAAGAGATCTATGTCCGGTCTACCCCATGTCTTTGTTATTTGTGAGAAAATGTGAGGATGCAACATCCATTCGTGTGGATCCAAGAAATTTCTGCTCAGCTTGTCCGCCAGTACATTGTCCTTGCCTGGCACAAACTGTGATTGCAAATGTATCTTCAGACTCAGGGATTTTTCCCAGAGAATCATTGTTAGTCTGCAGAGGGGATAAGAATGAGTGCCTCCCTGCTTGTTTATATACCACATGACAGTGGTGTTGTCTGTCCTTATTAGCAAAAGTCCTTGCTGTAGTGATTTTTCGAAAGTCTCGATTGCATGTATCACTGCCAACATCTCTTTTTGGTTTATGTGCAGATGTCTTTCCCTTGGTGTCCATAGACCTTGAATGCATCTGCCCTCCATGTGCGCCCCCCATCCATGATCTGAGACGTCTGTTGTAATCATTTGACCTGCTTGAGGTCTGTTGAAAGACATGCCTATGTTTAACTGACTTGCTTGAGCCCACCACAAAAATTCTTTTTGCAGACATGGAATGAGTGGGATTACGTCCTCTAGGCTTTGGCTGTGTTGGAACCATAAGCTTTTTAAGTACCATTGCAGCTTTCTCATATGAAGTCTTGCCAAAGGTATCAGAAGAATGCAAGATGCCATGAACCCCAGGGCCTGCAGGATTTTCCTTGCAGTCAGCTGGGAGAGCTTTGCTAGGCCTTTGAAGTACTCTGGTAACTGCTGTTGTTTTTTCTCTGTGGGGTAGGCCATTTGTGTTTCTGTGTCCAGTTTGGCTCCTAGGAAAATAATCTGTTGGGATGGCAGTAGTCTTGATTTCTGAATGTTGACTGTGTATCCCAAGGCCTGCAGAAGTTGAATGACATAGTCCAAGTTTGCTATTAAGGTTTGTTTGTTGTCTGCTTGTATGAGGCAGTCGTCCAGGTAGGGGTATATTTGAATCCCCTGGAGTCTGCAGTGTGCCACTACTGATGCCAGGCATTTCATGAACACTCTGGGCACAGTAGATAAGCCAAACGGCAATGCTGAGAATTGATAATGCTCTGTCCCTGAAAGAAATCTGAGGTATCTTCTGCAGCTTTGTCTGATTGGGACATGCAGGTATGCCTCCTTGAGGTCCAGAGTGACCAGCCAAGACCCCTTGCCCAGCATGGGAAGGAGTTGCTGCAACGTCAGCATTTTGAACTTTGGCACAATGAGAAAAGTATTTAGAGAAGACAAGTCCAGTATAGGCCTCCATTTGTTTTCTTTTCTTGGAACAAGGAACAGTCTTGAATAAAATCCCTGGCCTTGTTCCTGAGGAGGAACCCTTTCTATTGCTTTTATACTTAACAGCTTTGAAACTTGAATGAGTGCATCTGCCCTTTGATGATGTGGCAGGTTTGGCATGCCTTGTCTTATTGGTAACGTATGGAAGTGGAATCTGTAACCCTTGTCTATTAAATCCAGAATCCAGTTGTCCTTGGTTAAGATATGCCAGTTTTTTGAGAATAAGGATAATTTTCAAAGGTGCTTCTCTTTGAGCCTTTGTAGGCGGTATGAAAGTCAAGTCATTGTGATTGTCCTTGTGGAGCAGCTGGGCTGCCTGCGCCACTTCTTTGATTTGGAGGTTGCCATTGGTGGCCCCTGTAGGAGCCTCGGTATTGCCCTCTACCTCGGGCACGCCTGTTTTTTCCCCTTTGAAACTTGTCAGAGTCTGGGAAGGACCAATTCTTTGAAGGCCAGTTTCTGCTAAATCTGGGTGGCTGAACCTGGAGGAAATCCTTGACTGTCTGTACTGACTTAGCTTTTTCCTCAATGGACTTCAACACATCTTGTGCATTAGCACCAAAAAGCTTCTGTTTTTCCAGAGGTGCATCAAATAACTTTACTTTAACATGGTCTGGCAGTGGCTGATCTTTTAACCAAGCATGTCTACGTATCACAGCCCCAATCATAGCTGCCCTACATGAAGCCTCCAATGCATCATAACCACACCGAAGAAAATGATTGTTAACCTGCTGAGTGTTATGTATTTGATCCTGCAATGCCTTTCTATCAATAGGCTCAGGAGAGGCTAGCTTTTTCTGTAAATCATCCAGTAAAAAATCCTGGTACTGAAACATATGAAAAAGGCAGTTAAGTGACCTCATGGCTAGGGTGGTAGAGGTATAAACTTTTTTACCCCATCTCTCCAGGGACCTAGCTTCCCTATCCGCTGGCAGTGGATTCTTGGCAGTGGAAGTAGCCACTCCCTTGGGGCCGTGTGAAATAGTTTCTAGATCCACAGAGTGGGCCTTAAAGAGATGTTTGTGAGTGTCAGGGACCCTATAATATCTGTCTGGCTTGACAGGAGCAGGGGGGAGAGAATCAGGGTTAGCACTGGAGTCGGAGAAAACATCATCTAAAACATCCATAACAGGAGGAATAGCTAAAGGTCTGTGCTGGGGAAGCTTGAGGAAGGTACGTAGCCTTTTCCTGGAATCAGAGAATTCCTGACCCTGACATTTAAAATGTTCCCTCATAGAGTGCAGGACTTCACCAAACGAGAAATCCTCTGGAGGAGAGGCAGAGGGAATTGATTCCGCAGCATCAGAGTCCTCATAAGCCTGAAAGGATTCTTCTTGGGTATCTGAATGCTCAGAATCCCCAGAGGCTTCATCTGAAGAGAGGTTGTCAGCCTGCTCAGTTCTGGGCCTTTTCTCTGCAGGTGGCTGAGAACCTCTGTCTGGGTGAGGCTGAGACCCCCTGATAAGAGAAATAAGATCTGCATCAAGAGACATGATCTGTTTATCAGAAGAAGGGGCCTGAGCAGCAGGTTTAGGATGGGCCTTGGCTTGGCTGGCGGCCTTAGCACGTGCAAAGGCCTTGATGGACATGGATACCGAAGGCCTTGCAGCCCCACATGCAGGAGTAACCTTGTCTACAGGAATGGTGTCGGGTAGATCCAGAACTTCGGTTTCTGGAGGGAAATCAACAACCGGCACCGGAGAGGTCTCTGAGACTGAAGGACGTGTTAACGCTGTGTCATCAGCCTGGAGCCGTTGAATTACCACTTCCAAAGGGACTGAAGCACTAGCAGAGGGTTTAGGAGTTGCATCGGTGGAGGACGCGGGACGAGGATGTCGGTCCCGGTCCTTTCGTTTTTTGGTAGATTGAGTTGTCGGTTGATCCGACGGCATGATATACGCGAAAGATTCGCCGAAAAAGTATTCGGCAAATTCTGCCCGGTGCCTGAGAGTGTGCTTATTAAAGCAAGCACAGGCAGCACATGCCGAGACGTCGTGGTCTGGGCCCAGGCAAGGAAGGCAGTAAGAATGGAAGTCCTTATGAGGTATTTGTTTACCACAAGACAATTATTAGCTTTCTCAGTTTGTTCTGACATTGGCTGAGGCAAGAAAAAATGTTCCCCAATGGGGTACTTAGCTTTTAGATGACTTCGGTACTGAAAACACAGGAGCTGACCGATCGGCACTTGCGAACTGCTTCTGCTTCACCGCGGCAAGAAAGACTGAAGAAGATGGCGTCGGCCGATGCCTTTATACTCCAGCCGTTCTGACGTCGGAGAGGAGGCGACACCAGCCGGACCCAGACTTTGGAATCCGGCCGACCGAGGGCTGCCTGAGGCAGGACAACCCATATGTTATGACTGCAGTTGCACTCTTGAAGGACATCTGGAATGGGATCCTTTGTCCTCCTAAAGAATGGAAGTGTTGGTCAGAGACCTCAAAACCTGACTCATTTGTTGCAGTGGCAGTCCTCCAAACTCCTGCAGACTATCCACCTGGAAATAATTACATTGCTATAGATATAATTGGGAAGCATGTTTGTGCATCTATTTCAGGAATATGAATTTCACAACTTACATGATTTAGTTCCAGTTACAGCTGGCTAACAAAATGCAACAGTACCTGAACCAGTTGGCAGAGGGACCTTTAAAACTGATCTTACTGTCCCTTTCAGTGACTGCATCATCAGTGACAAACCTCACAATGAGATTAGAAAGCAGTTTTGCTGAGGGTTGACCTAAGCTGCAGGTATCAGCATCGGTCTTCATTGATATGCCTGACTCTTGCAAACAGATTTTGCCACAGATACCAAGATTACCTTTTGAATTTGCCTGTTCAGGGTACCACTCTTTTTCAACTTGAAAGCCCACCTACAGAAGATGAAGGAGGAGAGCAAAACCCTCATGGCTGTAGGTGGCAAGTTGCAAACACCACATTGCCCCTTTTCCAGGAAACAGCAAGGTCCATGACAGCTGTGGTTAGGCATGGTCAGAAGCACCAGAAACAAAGGCCTGGAAGAATTATAATTATCATATTAACTTCTGGAAAAGTCATTCTCACAGTAGTAGAGGTAATTAGCAATAACGGCATTACCAAAGAATTCCCTCTGGAGGGCAGCAGCAAAGCATAGTAGTCCCACTCTTCAGGCAGTCAGCGAACACCTACCACCCCACCCCCCCACCTTCTAGTGTGGTGGCTATTGTGCAGGACAGTTGGACTATAATATCTAGAGGGTATGCAATCCAGTTTCACAGCCTCACACAGTTGCATGCCTTACACATTCCTGATATTGTACCCCATCAACAAATGCAGCAAGAAGAGAGTTGTTATCATTCCTAATGAAAAGCACCATCCCTGATGTAACTCCAAAATATCCACCAGCACAGGACCCAGAGCCCTCCACAAATAACGGCAAATCTTCAAGGCAAAAGTTTAATAAATGTAAAATATACAACCTTACAGAGATGATGGACATTGTAGTGTTATAAATCTAGAGAGACTGCCTCATATCACATTATTTTCTTAGGAGAGAATGATTTTATCTTTCATGAAGGCAGCAGAAACAGACTTCTGCAAGAAGGGCATCTGAGTTGCAAGCTTTTATGGTGAGTCAGCCCTACCTCATTTTCCACTAGGACAGGATTTCTTTGAGAACTAATCCTTCTTTTATGCCTAAAGTGGTATCTATATTTGTTTATTTTAAGTTAAACTATAACTCTCCCTGTTTTTATTCCTGAATCTAAAAATGAGGTAGAAGGAATACTCCATACCTTGGCTGTCCATAGATAACTCAGGTACTATTTTGACAGACCTAAATATTTCAGATCATCAGATCAATTGTTCATTTCTTGTGAAGGTAAGAAAAAGGGACAACCAACATTAAAACAGACTACTTCCAAATGGTTGTCCAACTTGTTATGCTCACCATGACAAATTTGTTCCTGGCAGGATCAAGGCCCACTCTACTTGGACCTTGGGTTCTTCTATGGCTTTTTGGAAAATGTTGGATTCTAGAAGTATTATAGAAGCTGCTACTTAGTCCTCTGTGCATACTTTTACAAAGCACTATAAACTGGATTCCTTTTCTAGGACTTGATCATGCTTTGCTAGGACCATTCTCCAGGGGCTGCTGGATCCCTCTCCTTCCACCTCCCAAATATAGTTAGCTATGGTAATCTACCCATAAAGCTAAGGTGACTGCAGCAGTGATAAATATGAAGAACAGAGTACAGTTGTGTAAGTTGAACTTACCATAGCAGTAAATGTTTGCATGATCAATGCAGTAGGAGCAGCATCCCTCCAGCCCTTCCCTCTATCCCCCTTGTTTTTTGGAGTCTTTTTTATGCCAGGGTGTGGATATTTAATTTTTGTTATTCCTAGACTTTTCTTTTCAGGGCTCAGCCTCTTTGTCTCTGTTGACAGGAAAGTTCTGAAGGGCTTTGCACCCAAACTTGTCTTTTAGTCAGCTCAGCTCGAGCTGTTTGACAGTTTGGGTGCGTGAAAGGTGCCATGAAGCTTTGGAAACTGTCCGGCTGTTATATACTACTACAAATATACCATTATTATCTCTTTTTCTCTTCTATCACAATTGGAACTCCTCTAGTAATTACTATAAGTACTCCTCTTTTCTCTAGCTATTTGCACTTTACATTTCTAAATATAGCTCATTAATCTTTCTTTTTTGTATATACTTGTGAGACCATTCATGTTCAAAAATAATATATCTGTTGTACAGACCCTAATCAATCACTGTGAGCTCTGCAAATTCTCATTTGGTACTATCTTAACTGTTGTCTTTTGCAGGCCGCAGCCTGGACTCAGTTTGATGCAGTCTTGCTTATGTATGAGTAGGATGCTACACCTTCAGAATGGGATCTCTGAATTGTTCGGTTATTACACCATGACTGATATTTGCTTAAGGACTTATAGTTCCTGGCACTAGTAGCTCCAATTTTATCTTTTGCAAAATTTTAAATGGAAGCTCTACAGTGGACATTATAAGTACAGTTGTCATAATTCTCATACCCGAGGTTTCACAAGATATGTATCCACAGCATGCATGACACATCTGATGTCATCAATGCACTGAGTAGACAAACAGTTTCAAATCCTTACCCAGCTAGTGGAAGTCAACATGGACACCTCTGCCCTATGGAAGGGGATATTACTAAGAGCAAATGTCTGAGATGGATGGTGTCATTCAGAGGACAGAGAGGACATCAGTACTTTGGAGATGAGGATAGTTTGTCTCACACTCTAAGCCTTCCAGAACTCCTTGCCCCAGAGTGTGATAATCATACAGACTTCCAATATGGCAGTCACCAGGTATATCAACAAGCAAGGAGGAACCCCCTCCTAGTCCTCTTGCTGAGACATAGTGAAGGTTTGGGAATGGGCTAAATTTGATTTGTTAACTAGGTTAAGTGGACTGGTCCATGGACCATTTTCAGCCATGGCATGGGCAACAAAATAATTGTAATAGTTTAAAAAATATGTACAAAATAATCGTTTATATTCCATATTTATAATCGATGAAATAGTATAATAAACTTTATAAGGTAGAATACATAGCAAGCCACATTCAAGAAGAAGCCATTTCATTATTGGGTACCCTCAATCTATGGCTTCTGATGAAACATGAGTGCTACCTCAGGCCTTGCTGTGACGATTTTGCCTCTCCAGCCTATGCCAATTCCAGCAACTTTTACTTCCTCTTTTAACCAGACTTTCTGGGGACATGCCACAGGGATCCTGTCAATCAAAATGTCTTGGACTTCTTTATGCTTCATCTTTGTTCCTCTGATGGTGAGGTTCATTAAGAAAACCAAATGGCTCAAGTCCAAGGTTATTCTCATATCCTCAGTTTTGGTTGTAACAGATTTAGTTCCCATTGTTTATAACTCGGTTATTTGTACCTCCAATCTAGATCTCCAAACCTTATGTCTAACCACATGGTTTCTTCAGCTCTGTCGATGGGCAATGATTCTGCAATATATCTGTGTAGTTCAGGTCATCACTGCTGTCCAGAAGTTCAGTGCCATAAAATCAATAAGAGTAAATAGATTCTATTTTATCTGGGCTTTGTTTAAAGGACTGAACCCTTTTACTGTCCCTATACCCTCAGTCTTAGATTATGTGATGGAAAGATTTGCCATAGTCTCAACTACTCATCCATAAATGTATACTTGACTGCTGTATTTAATTTTCATTAGAACTGAAACTCGTTATCCTCCTTGAAAGTATATAAAAGCTTTTTAAAAGATACGTTTCTTCACAGCTCTTTCCCTAGGATCTTGTTCTAACCTGGAATTTTTATTTTGTACTAGAAAAGCTCACCCTTTCCCATTTTTGACCAATTTCTTCCACATAGTCAACCTAATTTGCTTGGGAAAACTTTTTTCCTAATGGACATTACCTTTACCAAAAAGTATACCAAAGTTACAAGCTTTATAAGTGCACACTCCTTAATTTTCATTTTATAAGAATGATATGTCTTTGTAGACCAGTTCTTCTTAGATGCTTAATGAGGACAAGCCTGTTTATCCATATCTGTCATTATGATAAGTATATATTTCACCTCACTCAGTTAACACATTTCCTAATCTTCTTCTGTAGCTATTCCAATGAAGAGCAGAATTTATTGCATTGTGCAGACATTCACAGAGAGGCCAGGTTCTTTGTGGATAAAATCATAGGATCATAGGAAGTTGCTAGGCTATTGGCCCTGAGGCCCTTTTAAGCCTAGCCAAGAGTTTAGCCCATGTTTAGACAAGTCAGCAACCAAAGCCTCTGAACAGCAGAGACACAGATGGAATCCCAGGGGTGTATTTTCTGTTTCCCATCCAGTTATCCAGGTTGAGCTTAAAAAAGCATAATGTGGAGAGGGAGTCTGTTCCACAGATGGGGGTGTCTCTGGGACACAAATCTGTCCTGCCAATAAGTCCTATTGATGTCACAGACCAGGTTGAGGTTGGGCGTGCTGGTTACTCGAGTGGACCTTGACTTGTGGATATGTAGCAGTCCTATCCAGGCTGGGTCTGAGATTGCTTTGTCTGCCAGACAGAGGTCACCTCTGAGGAGCCTGTATGAAACTGAGTAGAGGGACAGGGCTTTTAGCCTATCTCTGTAGGGTAGATGTTTGAGGCCCTGGATTCTCCTGGTGAGGAACCTCTGTAGTCTCTCCAGCTGCTGCATGTGCTTTGCAAGGTACATGCCAAAGGGCGTTGTACTCAATAGTTGGCCTTATAAGGGAAGAATACAGGGATGTTTTGACCTCCTTGTCCCTGGATGAAATACCCTTACTTATGAGGTGGGCCATGTACAAAGCTTTCCGTACAACAGACACAACATGGTGGTCAAAGGTCAGGCTGCTATCAACCTGGGTGCCAAATCCCTCACGACTGATTGCATGCTTAGGACATTGTTATTAATGTGATAATATGTGGGGATGTCACTCTCCCCAAAGGGGATGATGATGATGCATTTTTTGGCATTTAGCTTGAGGCCATGTTTCTGGCACCAGTCATTTGTTTGAGTGAGACCCTCTTGTAGGATGTCCACATCACTAGGGGAACTGATGACAGTACCCAGCTTGCAGTCATCTGCAAACTTGGTCAGCCATAGCCCACTGGTTTTGGCCTGCACCTCAGAAAAGTATATCCCAAATAACAGAGGCCCCAGGATCGAACCCTGGGGTACATCGCTTTTTACGGGTCTACTGCTTGAGGTGGCTTCCCCTATTTTGACTACGTGGGTTCTATCAGTGAGCCAGTTTGCTACCCATCTGGTAACGTATGGATTGATGCCTAGTTGAGAGAGTTTATTGATTATGACCGAGTGGGGAATAGTGTCAAAGGCTTTGACCAGGTCAAGGTAGGTGGTGTGCACCTTCTTCCCCTCATCCATGGCTTTGGTGACTGTCTCAAAGAAGTCAATCAAATTTAGCAATCATGACCTCCCCTTGACAAAGCCAAACTGTGTGGGATCAAGTGTTTGGAGGTTGCCAATGTCCTTGTTAATGAGATCTGTGGTAATCCATTCCATGGCCTTGCAGATCAGGCTAGTTAGGCTGATGGGTCTATAAATTCTCAGATCGGTGGATGCTCCACCTTTGTGTAAAGCGATGACAGTGGCTGTCCTCCACTCAGCTGGGATGAAGTCAATACTCAGGCTTTGGTTGAATAGGGTGCCTAATGGTCCTGCAAGTTCCTGCCTGAGTTCATGTAGGATGCAGTCTGGGATGTTATCGGGTCCCATGGAGGGTGTAGTTTTTGCCTTTGAGAGAGCAGTGACGACCTGTTCCCTAGCTATAAGGGGAAGGGGGCAGATACTGGGGATGTCCTGATTTACTAATAGGGGGACAGAGGGGTAAAGTTTTTGCTGAATCTGTCAACCAAGCAAGTTTGTTATATCTACAACATTTGTATATGTGGTGCCCTTGACCACCAGTTCTGAACAGAGCTGAGTGCTTCCTTTGAGGTTCTTGACATATATGAAGAAGGCCTTATGATTGTCTCAAGTAGATGTGTCCAATTTGGATTCGAAGTTTGCTCTGGAGGATTTCGCTAGTGCTCTTATTTGCTTGTAAAGGCTAAGAAGACATTGTTTCCAATTGGACACCTGCTCCTTTCTGGTCTTGGATAGCAATTTTTTTTCCTTTTGTTATAGAGTTTATTTATTACAGATGTCCACCAGACAGGTTTACTCTTCCTTGCAGAGGATGTTTTAGTCCTGTTGGGTATTCCTGAGTCCATGCATCTATATAAGTGCTCGTATAGTGCTTTGGTGTAGTTTTGGATATTGGTGCAAGTTCCTACAGAAGGGGAGGGGGCTGTGAAGCTGTTTATACCATCCCTCAAGAGGTTGTAATCAGCTTTGAAGAAGGTTTTATGTCTGATCCTAGCTAGAGGGGGGTTAGGGTAGATGGTGACTTCGAAAGTGACCTCTTTGTGGTCGGATCTTACCAGGGAGGATGATACTACAGGGATGCTGCAGTGGTTACTCATGTTGGTTAATACCAAGTCCAAGATATTATCACCTCTTGTGGAGGTATCGACTAGCTGTTCCAAGGTATTTGCAATGACAAAATCAAGGAATCTCTGGGAATTTGTGTTCTGGCATGAGTAGTTCTTCCAATCTATGTTTGGGAAGTTAAAGTCACCCAGGAACAGGGTAAAGGGTTGATTATTGATAGATTCGAACAGGTCCAAATAGGTGGATTGGGCATCTTGAGTCAGATTTGGGGGATGATAACTAGCTATGATTTGAAAAGGGGTCTTGTTAATGGTTAACTACACCAGGAGTATCTCCTGTGAGTCATACTATTTGACCAGCCTGGAGGTGTGCATGTCTTTAATGTATATTGAAACTCCACCTGGTTTGGCTTTACTGTCCACAGTTTGGGGTCTGAATACATGATAGGATGAGTAACCAGGTAAGGCCAGGGTGCTCTCCACAGCTTTGAACCAGGTACCCATTCCCCATATGATGGCTAAGGCTGGTAAAAGACTACTGACAGCTTAAAAGACACTGAAAATGCACAGAAGGAAACACTAGTGACCCAGAGACTAATGGCTTAGAAAAGCTGCTAATAAATATTATAGTAAGCTCTAAGAATACCCAGTGTCTTAACAAATTACAATACTTGTCTTGACCCTTCAGGATCTGATATTATAGTAGGCTCTAAGAATACCCAGTGTCTTAACAAATTACAATACTTGACTTGACCCTTCAGGATCTGATATTATAGTAGGCTCTAAGAATACCCAGTGTCTTAACAAATTACGATACTTGACTTGACCCTTCAGGATCTGATATTATAGTAGGCTCTAAGAATACCCAGTGTCTTTAACAAATTATGATACTTGACTTGACCCTTCAGGATCTGATATTATAGTAGGCTCTAGGAATACCCAGTGTCTTAACAAATTACGATACTTGACTTGACCCTTCAGGATCTGACCTTTTCACCAAGGTAAAGACGCACAAACTTTTGATCACTCCTACCAATACAGCCAGTGCTTCCTCCCTGCACTAGTAACCATTACATTTTCTCATAAACTACTCCCTTTTCTTCAAAAACTAATAACCTACTAACTGTAATATCCTCGAACTAGTCCTTACGAACCTATTACTTGTCTGTTCACCATGATAAATCTCCACATCCCTGGTTAAATCTGACCACAAACCACTTACCTTCTCTGTTAGGCTTAGCGTTATCCACTACTAAATGAAACCATCTTTAGGGACATCTTCAGGGAGACAGAATGTAGCTTATAGAAGATGTATGGAAAGTTCAAACAGTCCTCTGCAAATGAACCAAACCGAGAGGGTTGCCACATTCACTTCCAGTTTTTACCAACATCTAAACAGCTGCACAGAGAAGTCTGTATCGATCTTCCCTAAATACAATTGTAAATTCAGGAATAAAAATGTTTGGCGGAACTCCCATATTAATAAACTATATAACAAAAGAAGGAAAATAACAAAACAATGTATGAAATGCCAATTCCTCATATCACAGGACCATAGTGAAACATACCAGAGTAAACTTAAGAGCACTAAAAAAAAAATTAAAGCAGTTTACAAACTTAATGCTAGTGCAAGTCTTTCTTCAATTCCATCAGGAAATTAAAGAATCATGTTGAACGATGTACTGAGCTCAACCAACATGGTATTGCTCATTCGTATCATAAGGATATAGCCAACATATTACCAGACAAATTTAGTGCTAACTCTTCCTCACCTACCCACATTGTTGCACGCACTATCCCTAAAAATCTAGTTTTACATGTAATTGCCTTGGAACAAGTTTTAGAATCCCTGGAAAAGGCCAAACAATGTTTCTTTGGGATCAAACAGATCAGGCTACATTCCCAAAGCCAGGTATGTGCTATTTGAGTCTCTACTTAAACTGTTTAACCTCAGCCTGTCCACAGGGTTTGTCCTTGATGACTGGAGGACAGCCACTGTGACTCTTCTATACAAGGATGGCCTCTCTACAGATCCAGGTAATTACAGGTCCATCAATCTCACCAGGCTTATATACAAATCTATAGAAAGTATCACAGCAGAACTCATTTATACAGATATATGCATCTTAACTAATCTACACCCCACTCATTTTGAATTTATAAATGGCAGCTCCTGTCTTCGGAATCTAGTGAATGTCTTAGAAAATTTTACAGAGGCTATGGACAGTGGTCTTGACCACTGGCCAAGGCTTTTGACATTATCTTCCATGCGGATATTACTGAAAAGTTAGTAAACACCTACTTTGTCTGCTAGATTATAAACTTGTTATTCAACAGATCCTGAGTAGTGAGAGCTGCTATCTGAATGTGAAATTGCAATTAGTGGAGTACCACAGGGATCACTGCTGTGCCATGTTCATTGATGATCAGAAGCTGGGCACCGTTATCTGCTCATCCACTGATATTAAACTGCTCCAAAAAGGGATGGAATATGCACATAATTGGTGTAATGAAAACCATGTGCAGTAGGATTTGATAAAACAAAGCTGTTTCTATGTCAAATGTTATAAATGGTTCTCCTGTTCAAATTGATAGTCATAATAGACCTGGGTACTTATGTGGACAACTCTCTCTCATTCAGTCATTATTCTTCCACCATAGTCAGGAAAAATGTTTGTCTGGTCCAGTTAATTTCCATGGTAATGTCTTCCAGATCCACATAAATCATGTTACCACTGTACTCTTCCCTCATCCAAATCATCATCAAATACATATCGAAGTGCATCACTCAACTGGTAAGGCCTCAATAATTTTTAACTAAAAATTAAAGGCCTTAAATCTTTTAGCTACCTGACAGATTAGCATGACTTTTCTTACACTGTAGCCTACTGGCTGGTCTGAGGTGACCTGTGTCTTGATTTTCAAGCCATGAAAGACCTAGTCCTTTTTGACCTCATATTTCTTTGGAAAACCAGTGGCTCTACACTCATACTTACACCAACAAATAAACAATACTCATGGGAGGGATAGGTTCCAAACTTAGCATAGCCCCATCCTATAAACCTACAGGTCAAGCAAAGGTGCTACTCTGCCTTTGAAGCTAGTCTTAATGACTCGATGGGTAGACATAAAGTATGACCCTGTTTGATTTAGGAGGAGGGGCATTATTATGTACTCGTAAAGGATTGCAAGAATGTTTAAGTGTGTCTACTTAAAGGTGTAAGTGACTAGCCCTCTTGTGGTCCCTATAATCACTTGCCTAGTATGTTTCTATGTTCCTGTCTGTACCACTTGCTAATGATGAGTTAGGTGATGAAGTATGCAACGTCATTAACCCTTCTGCATATTCTTCTGCTTCTAAACTTTACATCTTCAATATTCTGCATAAGCTGCCAAGTTACATTGTTATTTCCATCCTGAAGAACTAACTTTCTACACAGAATGTATGTACAATTACTAAATACTGAAATTAGTTGTTGGCACATTTTAAAAGTAGCAACATTTTCAGTATCACAGAATGAAATTCAGTGCATTGCACTTTATCTTTTAGTTTGTATTCCAAACATAGCTCTTGTCTCAGTCTGTCATCCCCACATTTATATGAATAAACTGCTAAAGATGCATGCATTCCCTGTAAAAGTGTTCAATCACTGCACCTGTTTTTTAGAATATAATCAAAGGTTCTGAATACTGCATGCAGCTAGGCTTCAACCACTGCCTTTAAATTGTACACATAAATGCCTGTAGTACTATATGTAACAATTTCTATATGCTTTTTAGCTGTGTTAGTTTTTATGTACTCTGAAGTCTGGTAGTCTGTGAGATGTGGCTTTGCCACTACATAAAGAAGTGAAATACTCACACCTTAGAATATAGGCCAGTAAGTCAAAAGGCACAAATATGGTACATGCATTGATAACATTGTCTGACTTCTTGGCAAACTTAGTTATTTCATTACAATTGTCAATATTCATTCAAAGACTATCAGTTCTTGTATATGTTAAGGTCAGTCCAGTAAAGCAACATACCATATATAGGATGAAGCTATATGCCAATAGACTCTCCAAAAATAAATAATAGAAAAAACAGTTTCATGCCATCTGCCAATATCAAAAGTTAGGTAATAACTTTTGAAATTGGCATGTTAATTGAGACTTCAGTTTACATTAGGAACGTAAACTGGAAGAATTGAGATGTTGAGATTTGCTCTAATTATTTCAGCTGCAAGTTAAACGCATAAAATGCCTATCCAAGAAAGCAAAGAAAATATCCTTGAGTGGGTTCTCTCATCTTCTTCCACCCCCCCCAAAAAAAAAAAAAATATATATATATATATATATATATATATATATGTGTGTGTGTGTGTGTGTGTGTGTGTGTTGTGAATGTTATGCCTGACAATTTCACAGACACATTTTTGCATTTATTTCTTGGTCACAAGACAAGATCGAAAACATTTCCATTATGATCTTTTCAGAAGCACCAGGTGTTTTGACTTTCAGACTTTATCCATGCGGTTAAGAAAGACAACTAGTCTTAGCTACATACAGCAGCTCTTGATGCAGCTTTTCAGTTCTTTAATACTACCTTTATTTCAAGTCTTAACAACATGACACGTCTCTTAACTTGACTCACACAAGAAACATAATGAAGCAAAGCCAATGGTTCTGTAGATAATGTCACAAGAATACTGCAAATTAGTATTCAGTACAAAATAGGAAGTCTCCATCCAAATCAAAAATGTGGTCCTCAGAACTAGTAAAAGTGTCTTCTTGATCCAGCAGTCCAGCCTTAAGTATAAGCCCAGATATCTGGCAAAGCATCAGCCTTCTACTCAGTTCAGACAAATCTTATCACCCAGATCATCTTGATAAGACACAATCTTTGAAGTGGCATCATAGTTTTTTCTTTAACATGGCCATTTCAGCAAACAACATGTATATTGATGTTGTGACTTTCGGCTTTTCCCGGTTAGGGGTCGCCACAGCGGAACTCCGGTCTGCTAATGATTGGCAGTTGATTTTTACATACCGAGTTGCCAGCCCTGATGCACAACCTTCAATGAAGGTATGCCCATTCATGCATGTCTCCACGCAGAAGACGCTCTAATTGAGAGTCAAACCGGACAGCGTCTTACTGTGAGGCGACAACGCTACCGCAGCACCAGCACCAAACATATTGATGATGGAGCATATTTGAGTATCATGACAATTCTACATGGTCATATTTAGAGTCTCCACCTCCTTTTGAAACTCCCTGAGATGCTCAGATCTTCTCTGTCTGCAGTTGACCTCCCATCTGAATGTGCAAAACCAACCATAATTTCTTCCTCTACATAAGCGTGGCTCATTGTACACCTTAACAAATTTCAACCAACTTATTTTCTGCTTCCCCTGTCATAATCAGAAAAAATTGTTTCCTAGATAATTAAAGTAAGTAACTTGTCCCATTCTGCTCTACCCCTTACAAAATGGCTCTTACACAGGGCATGGACTGTGCAAACACTGATTACTTTTACTATCTACATAACAGGTAGGTTTAGATTTGGTAAATCTATGGGTACACAGATTCTAGAGCTATCAAAGTCCTTCAGAGGGCCAACCTTATACACAGGTCAACTAGATGGCTGCTTAAGACACTGTACTTGTACGGGCACTCTTTTCATATTTATTGACTAATTTTAAAACAATGTTTCAATTTGCTCGAAAACATAAAGAAATAAATAAAGTGCCCCTGCTGAACGAAAATGCACCCAAGACATAGCAGACTCTTCAGGGGGCAATGCTCCACTTAACTTGACATAAAAGTCATGTCACATTAAGCTTAAATGTTGTGAGGTCACAGGAGTAGACACCTCATAACATTCAAATGTAGGCAAAAAACTGCCTGGTGGAGTTTTTTGTTTGTTTGTTTTTGTGTGTGCACGTGTGTGTGTGTGTGTGTGTGTGTGTGTGTGTGTGTGTGTGTGTGTTATGATAAATATGAATCTCTAAAGCCTAGTTTTACTAACTAATGGTAAGCAATTTACCAGAAAAAATATTAGGGACAGAGGTCAAAACTATGAGACAAAATCAGGAACATTCTGCAGAATTCTGGAAAGAGATGAGAGGAATTGTGTAGAGTCAGTGAGATAAATGTTAGTACTATTTTTATATTAATGTTGTCAGTAATCAGACACTTTTGGCAATATTTGTGGCTTTGGGATTTGTATGGACAGTTGAAATGAGAGGATTGGCACTGTGAGATAAGTGCTGTTCCTATTTTTACAATAATGTTGGCAGTGATCAACCAGATTGTTAGAATCTCCTTGTGTTCTGACTGATGTGATTCTCAAACAATCTGGAAATATATCGCTGATAAGTATATGTCTTGCTACTTTTCAGAGTTCTGCATTGTCTTAATTTTTGCCTGACTGAATTATTTTATATATTTGCTGACATTGTTTGCTGTTTTCTCATCTGTTCTGAAATTGATTCCCCCCTATTCCTGTGATGGTGTTAAAGTTTATAAAACTGGTCAAACTGATCATTTTAAATGTTTTTCAACTGTTGAACTGTTGAGGGCTACAGACTCAGGTGTGATAACCATTTTTCTGCTTTAAAGTGTTTGTTTTACTCTATCTGTTTTAATTTTTGAAAAACAAAAAAAAAAAACACAAAACAAAAAAAATCCTATCTCTCTACTCATTTCCCACCTTTCTATAACCAGTAGAATCCAGTTTTCGGATTTTGCTGAATTCTGGGCTGTTTTCTAGTTTCTGTGTTGCCCAGAACTTTCTAAGATAGAGGGAAGGTTCTCTGTTCATCAGTGAGAGTGGTGAGCTTTGAGCAGCCTATTTGTCACTGGAGGAGTGGTTTCAGCTCAGAATCTGTAGTTTTATTGGCTATATTGGGCTATTTCTATCCCTTTCATATTTCTGTTTAAAAACCCGTATTTTCACGTTTTTTTGTACTTGTTTCCTTCATCAAGATCCTGCCTAGGTGTCCTGCAGAGTTCTGTAGCAGCAGAGAGAGAAAAGGAAGACTTTGAGTGGATTAAGTACCTCTGTTTTGCTTTTTATTGCTTATTATCACTATCCACACTATTCCAAGCATTTTGTATTAACTTTGCGACTTATTTGAACTGTTTTTTTGAATTCTGATACTGTTTCCACTTTAATTAATTGTTTTAAGAGTTTTCCAACTGTTGAGCTGTTGAGGGCTACACACTCAGGTGTGATAGCCATTTTCCTGCTTAAAAAGTGTTTGTTTTACTGTATCTGTTTTAATTTTTGAAAAAATAAATCCTCTCTCTCTACTCATTCCCACCTTTATATAACCAGTAGAGTCTGGTGTTCAGATTTTGCTGAATTCTGGGCTGTTTTGTAGTTTCTGTGTTGCCCAGACATTTCTAAGATAGAGGGAAGCTTCTCTGTTCATCAGTGAGAATGGTGAGCTTTGAGCAGCCTATCTGTCCCTTGAGGAGTGGTTTCAGCTCAGAATCTGTAGTTTTATTGGCCATGTTGGGCTATTTCTATCTCTTTCATCTTTCTGTTTAAAAAAAGTATTTGTGCAGTTTTTGCACTTGTATTACCTCAGCAAGATCCTGCCTGGGTGTCCTGCAGAGTACTACAGCAGCAGAGAGAGAAAAGGAAGACTTTGAGTGGATTTAGTACCTCTGTTTTGCTTTTTATTGCTTATTTTTACTAACCACACTATTCCAACATTTTTTATTAACTTTGCAACTTATTTGAACTGCTTTTTGAATTCTGATACTGTTTGCACTTTAATTATTTTTAAGTGTTTTTCAACTGTTGAGGGCTACACACTCAGATGTGATAGTCATTTTTCTGCTTGAATAGTGTTTGTTTTACTGTATCTGTTTTAATTTAAAAAAATCTTATCTCTCTACTCATTTCTCACCTTTCTATAACCAGTAGAGTCCGGTTTATAGATTTTTCTGAATTCTGGGCTGTTTTATAGTTTCTGTGTTGCTCAAACCTTTCTAAGATAGAGGGAAGCTTCTCTGTTCATCAGTGAGTGGTGAGCTTTGGGACAGCCTATCTGTCACTGGGGGAGTGGTTTCAGCTCAGAAACTGTCATTTTATTGGCCATTTTGGGCTATTTCTATCCCTTTCATCTTTCTGTTTAAAAAAACTGTGTTTGCGAGTTTTTTGCGCTTGTATAACCTCAGCAAGATCCTGCCTGTGTGTCCTGCAGAGTTCTACAGCATCAGAGAGAGAGAAAGAGAGAATTTGAGTGGATTAAGTACCTCTGTTTTGCTTTTTATTGCTTATTTTTGCTAGCTGCACTATTCCAAGCATTTTTTTTATTAACTTTGCAACTTATTTGAACTGTTTTTTTTAATTCTGGTACTGTTTGCACTTTAACTGATCATTTCTAAGTGTTTTTCAACTGTTGAAATGTTGAGGGCTACACACTCGAGTGTGATAGCTATTTTTCTGCTTTAAAAGTGTTTGTTTTACTGGATATATTTTAGTTTTTGAAAAAAACAAACAAAAAAAATCCCTTTCATCTTTCTGTTTAAAAACCCGTATTTGGGTGGTTTTGCACATTGCACAGCACCGTTTAACTAGGGTTAAACTATTCCTATTGCCAGAAAGTCTGTTCTTCTAATTTTCCCTTAGAATTAGCCAGATTTCTAGTTTTAGCACTCAAAACTATTTCCTTGTGCTCAGCACTTGTTCAAAGCACATTGCAAGCACTAAATAATCTACAAATTACAGCAGCACTCAACTTTACTCACTTGTTAGGAGGAAAACAGTTTTTAGTACTTAAATTAATAAGCACCTATCCAGACATGTCTAAGGGTCAGCTCCTGGTATTTTCCCCTGTCCACCTGATGAATCTGGGCATCTTGGTGCAATGTAGGAATTGCCTCATGTACACTGACTACCCTCTCCTCCTACCACCCAACACTACAACCTGTGAGAGATGCACTTATATAGCCAAACTGGAAGACAATCTCTCTCCAGCAAAGACTGTACTAGACAGTCAAGAGGACAGGGTAAACACCTGCACCACACCACACTCAACTCATAGTCCATCAAAACCTACACTACCTAAACCCACACATAGTAACCCAAAACACACACCTGCATTCACAAAGCCTCTCAATAAAAATCTGCCCAAACAACAGAGACATCAAAAGCTGAAACACAAGCAACCACCACCCCCAACACTACCTAAATGGCATATAGCCCACAAAATCAGTGTGCCACTTAACCTCAGCCCATAAGGCAAAACAACATACCCAACACACTAGTCATAGGTGACTCTATAGTCAGGCACACTGATGTCCCACTCACCAGGCTAAACAAGGAGAAAGTTACTGTCAGTGGCCTGCCAGATGCCAGGATCTGCCACATAATGCAAGCACGCAGGTCACTCCACAACAAGTACAAATATGACTCTGTCATTGTCCATGTTGGTGTGAATGACCTGAGACATACCTTCCTGGACTACATGAAAAGATACATGGAGGAGCTCTCGGATCACATAGCCCAGGCAAGTATGACCCTAGCCCTGAGTAGCATCCTGCCATCACCCAGAATGATACCACAGTACAAGAACAAAATGACTGACTTCAACAATTGGCTAAGCTTCTGGTGTCATTCTAAGGGGATCCAGTGTCTGTCTGCCTGGGGCAACATTATCAACAGACCACTATGCTTTGCCAGAGATGGCCTGCACCTGTCACCTCTGGGATTCTGGATACTGGCTAAGGCTCTTGCCACCCATATAGTGCCTTTTTTTGTCAAGGTTCAAATGACAAACTCACCACTGTAACAGGTATAAGAAAGTAAAATCTGAGTGTCATGCTACTCAATGGTAGAAGTCTAAACCTCAAAATGCGCTCACTTGAGGCACTCCTTAAAATTGAGAACATCGACATCTGTGCAGTGACAGAGACATGGTTCAAGGCTCAGAGAGTACCCCCTGCATTACCAGGCTATAACTCATACCACACCTTTCGGCCACCTAACACGGTCCAAAACACTAAAGGAGGAGGTGTGTCCATATTCATTAAGGATATCCACACCTCCAGGCTAGTTGCTCAACATAATGCATCCGGAATTATTCAAGTGCAACTAACATTGGGCAAGACTGCAATCCAGGTGGTAGCTTGTTACAGATCCCCTGCCATGCCCCAGGATGTCCACTCCACATTTCTTGATATACTGGGTAATATTAAGGTACAGCCCAATACTCTAAGAATGGGCGATTTCAATTAACCCACCATCATCTGGGAAAACTACTCATTTGCTCAATGCTTTCTGGAATTCATAAATTCCAATGCCCTGGATCAGCTTGTCCATACCCCCCCCACCAGGGGCAGCAATATCCTGGACTGGGTCATTACCAGTATGGGCAACTGATATTCCACACCAGAGGTCAACTCCTCGCTGGTCAGATCTGACCACAAGCTAATCACCCTGGACATCAATATCCCACCCCACCCCCGATTAAGGAAGCCACCATAAAAAACTTCTCCAAAGCCAACTTCATGCTTCTTAAGACAGAAATGGTAAGCTTCATGACACCCATACAGATAGAAAATAGAGGTACAACTGCTGAATCCTATACAAATGCACTGTATAAGCACATACATGAGTGCATGGATCGTGCCATCCCTAACAGAACCAAGATGTTATCCTCCAAAAAAAGGAAGCCAATCTGGTGGTCCCCTGCCATAAACAAACTCTACAACAGAAGGAAGAAGCTATTGCAAAAAAGAGTAAAATCCCCTGACTGCAGAAACTCCCTGGTCAGCCTCAATAAGAAGCTGAGATCCCTCATAAAATCCTCCAAAGCTAGTTACGGAAATAAAATCACCACTGATTCTAAAGACAGCCACAAAGCATTCTAGAACTATGTCAAGAATCTCAATGGCGAACTCAAATTTGCTCTGAGCTACAGCACAATGACACTAGATATACAGAACCAACTGATATTGCCAACATCCTAGCAGATAGGTTCAGTGTAAACCCCCCCTCACCCCCCAAAGGGCCCATCACTATATCGGAAGAATGCAAAGCCCCTGTAATCACGGCTGCACAAGTAAAGACTGCACTCTCCAAAGCAAAGAACACAGCATCCATGGGACCTGACAACATCCCAGGCTGCATTCTGCACAAACTACAGAACGGACTGGAACCCCACCTAAGTACCATGTTCAATCATAGCCTCACTTCAGGCTTTGTGCCTACTGAATGACACACAGCAATGGCTATCCCACTCCACATAGGGGGTGCCACCAAGGACCCCGGGAACTACCACCCCATTAGCCTTATGAGCCTGGTCTGCAAGGCCATGCAACATATCATTTTGGAGCTTATAAACAAGGACAGAGGTAACCTCCAAACTCTGGACCAAACTCAGTTTGGGTTTGTAAAAGGAAGGTCATGTCTCCTAAACCTGATTGACTTCTTTGAAGCAGTCACCAGAGCCATGGACGAGGGTACAGTGGTGCATACAGCCTATCTTGACCTAGCCAAGGCTTTCGACACTATCTCCCCACTCTGGAATTATAGATAAACTCACTAGACTGGGTATAAATTCCTGTGTTACAAGATGGGTGGCCAACTGGCTCACTGACAGAACCCACACAGTGAAAGTAGCCAACTCCAAATCCAACTTCAGACCAGTGACAAGTGGAGTACCACAGGGCTCAGTCCTGGGTCCTCTCCTGTTTGGCATCTACATCTCAGAAGTCCAGGCTAAAACAGCAGGTCTTTGGCTAATGAAGTTCACAGATGACTGCAAACTAGGTGCCATAATAGAATCACCTAATGATGTGGACATTCTACAAAGGGACCTCACTGAGACTGATGCTTGGTGTCAAAGTCATGGCCTCAAGCTCAATGCCAAGAAGTGCATTGTCATCCCCTTTCGGAAAAACACTGTACCCGTGAACTATCACATAGGCAGTAGCCTGCTAAACACTGAAAGTGTGATAAAAGACCTTGGGACACAGGTGGACAGTAGTCTCTCCTTTGATAATCACATCACCACAGTAGTCAGGAAATCCTTCTACATGGCACACCTTATCACAAAGGGGTTCACCTCCAGAAAAAAAAGAGGTCATTGTTCCTCTCTACTCATCCCTCATCAGACCCATTATAGAGTACAATGCCCAGTTTGGCATGTACCTCGCAAGACATCTACAACAACTAGAAAGGCCACACCTCACTAAGAGGATTACCAGCCTCAAACATATGCCATACTCAGACCATCTCAAAAAACTTGAGCTCTACTCCAACGCTTATTGCCTACTTAGAGGTGACCTCTGCCTAACATACAAAGCCAAGTCAAACCCAGATTTATTGGACATGATGCATTTAAAGAATCCCCAATCCCTTCGAGCCACATGCGCCAGGGACCTAAACCTTGCCACCACAATAAACAGAACATGCTGGAGGGATAGATTCCTGTCCCAGAGACTTCCCATACTCTGGAACAGACTTCCCATTCATGTCATGCAAAGCTCCTCATTAGCCCTCTTTCAGAAAAATCTCGACAGTTGGATGGGAAATAGGAAATTCACCCCGGGGATCACTTCTGTGGCTCTGCTAGACAGGGGTGTAGGAAAATAACTTTCATGAGTGGTGAAAGCCAGGGAACTTTTTTGGCTAGGCTTATATAGGCCCCAGGGCCAATAACCTAGTACCTACCTATTAACCTATGAACCTATGTTTTGGCAATATTTCTGGCTTTGTGATTTGTGTAAACTGTTGTGATAAGATAAATGGCATTATGAGATAAGGGTTCTTAACATCTTTACAATGATGCTAGCAGTGATCAACCAGATATTTTGGCAATATTTCTCTGGATTTGTGATTTATATGGAACAACTCAGAGTAGAATACTTTAATTTGTAGCAACATTATGTGGACTGTGCAGATGAAATATTATTAAATAGCTGTCAGGCATTGGGTGGGGTTGAGGGTTGGCTGGATGAAAGGAACTGATCCTCTTGTTTTTTGCACAGTTCAAACAGTCACAATCTGGCTTTATAGGACTAATGTGATTTGTGAGAAGTAAGATGGACTACTTAACTGGATACCTGATATGCACAGACAAAGTAGGTATAATTGGTGTGGCTGTGCTCTGAAAATGACTAGCTGTCTGCTGCTGTTAGCTTATTATTTTGGTTTTACATGACTAATGTAATTACATGAAGCAATGCATAATAGTTTAATGTGTTCATACTAGGCTATCTGCCCAAGGGCATTTATAATTTTGTTCCACAGCACCACCCTTGTAGTTTCATTGGTCTGATGTTCATGATCAGGTGGGCAATGTACTTGGTCGTCCTAACTACTTTGTCACGTGAGTGTCAAACAATAAGACCTTCTGAAGGATATCTGTGTCAGATGTTGTTCTCAACTATGGCGCCCAGTTTGCAGTCATCTGCAAATTTTGTCAGCCATAATCCTCCGTTTAAAGGCATGATCTGCCTTTGACAAAGCCAAACTGGGTCGGATCAAAGTCTGCCATGTCCCTTTATAGGTTCATGATTTTTCCATCCTGATCCTTTTTACAGATCATCATGTTGGCTGGGGTTGATGGGACGATTTCCTTCCAGGGGTGGTGGACCGCCTTTGTTTTAGTGCACCACGCCACACCATTGCCACGCCACCCTTGGGCACGAAACTAGGGTGAAAACTAAGATAAACAGCTGCCCTAAACTGCGTTTATTTCCTCATTGAGTTCATGGGACACACAACCGGGACACCATCTGGTCCCCATGGATGCTGTTTTTTTTTGCCTTGAGGAGAGTTCCCACCTGAGCGAGAGAGAGAGTTTGGGGGGGCTACAATCCCTATAGATAGATAAATCACCTTTTGGAGGGGGGAGAAGTTTGCACTGAACCTGTCAGCCAGTATGTTGGCAATGTCTGAATTTTATTTATTTAACATCATTTTGAACTTGACCGGGAATTTCCTCCTAGGTTCCTAACAGAAGGCCTGTTTTCAGCGGAGGCTCGGGAGAAACGCTCCAGATGCATGTCTTTAGAAGTGTGAAGTTGGCTTTTGAGAAGGGAAAGCTATGTGAGGTTCCTGAGATTGAGAGGGTGGCCTGTAACATGCTGCAAATTGCAGAGCAGTCTTGCCTATGGTTAATTGCACCTGGATGGTCTCCGATGCATCGTGCTTTGCCACCAACCTTGAGGTGTGGGTGTCCTTGATGAATATAGTCACCCCCTCTCCTTTCTTGGTTTAATTAGTTTAATGTGTGGCAACTGTTTAGAATAAAGGTGAATTACTTGGTCTTCCTCTTTTGTCAGAGTCAAACATCTGAATTGTACACAGAGTGGCTATAACTGCTTAGTGGGGGTGCTTGGATGAAAATAACCAACCCTGTTGCAACTTGCTCAGTTTAACAGTTATCTATCAAAAAATAGGGGATAAATGCATTACAAAAAACCCATACATTTAGAACTCCTAGGGGCTGGTGGCTGTCACATGCTAAGGTTATGTAAGTGGATTTTGAATTGTGCTTAATAATCACCTCTGCCCTGAACTCCATCTAGTCTAAAACCAGCCCTGCTCATAGGCTTACATAGATGGTCAGTGTACTTGTGTGAAATGCTGGTGATGAGGTCATTATTTCTTTAACACTCCTCCAAAACCTCAGAGGTCACTAAATCTTGTGCTGGGCTGGGAACAGTGTAGACATTATTTAACTTTCCTCACAAACTTCAGAGTGGTACACAGAGGGTTAGTATAGCTTGTATAGGAGAACTGTGCTGTCTTTAGAAGTAACAAGTTGGAAAACTTATTATAAGCATTATTTTTTTTTACTCACAATAAGACATCTGATGTATACACAGTTGTCAATCTTTGGGGGAGAGCAAATAAGTATGCCGTTTATATGACTGACAGCACATATGCTTATTCTATTTGTTTTTCAGTTTTGTCCCCATTTGACATCAGAAGGGTATACAGAAGGTGGCGGTCTTTTGGGGTTGGGGTGGGAGGAAGCATGCAATATATAAATAGGACAGCTGCAGCTTGAAAAATGATTGTGTGCATTTATATCTTATAGGTTAGTACTAGGCTAGCTGCCCTTGTGAGCCACTTTAAGCCTAGCCAATTACTGCAGTTCAGAATCAAACCCTGTACCTTCTATTTGTAAGGTAAACTCCTTACCCATTATGATAACCCCACTTTGTAAACACCATGACCATTATGCCAACTCCTCGACCCTTAATTTTAATCCCAATTTAACACCAGAGGTGGATACACAGAAAGTGACTACCTGTGCTTAGGGGGCAGGTACTACTCCCAGATATGATGTATGTATCCTCACAAGTATTTGTCATCTTAGTTTATTGTGAACTGGTGTTTGGTCCACTCTGAGCATTAAAACTTGAATACATGTTTTTCTTCCTGAAATAAAAAAGTAAGATTAAATTTCTTTTTCTGTACACATGATTTTGGTTGGCCATCATTGGATCAAAAAGTTGGAAAAAAAACTTTAAAATGCACATCAGAGCATCTATAACCCCAGGGCTGCTGGGTGCCTAACAGCTCTAGACTTGCTCTGGTATAAAAAAAACAGTATTTACTGCTGTGACATTCCTTGGAGAGTCAGTAAAGTGCATTAGTATCTTTACAATGTGTCACATCGTACAGGTGTTCATAAAGCTAAGGAATGTCACACTAGTAAATATTGTTTTTTTTATACTAGATGAAGTGATTCAGGACCCCAGGGGTGGACCGTGGGAAGCAAAGCTTGAATACAGAGTTGCTTTGGCAACTAAGATTGGACATGGGCAAATTCCCTTGGTTGAATGATAACATAAGTATTTTTGGTGTTCTTAAAATCAGGGTTGCCAAATATAGAAATAGTTCCTCTGTGTGTACAACATTTATATATGCATATTTTTTTGGTTTATTTCACATTATTATTTATTCAACATTTTATACATTTTTACACCATTACTTTTTAAGTCATTATTTATTTATTCTGAAAAAAAAATTCTAGTCAATCAATGAGTTTTTTACTATAGTGGTAAGAATCGTATTAGTATGCAATGGGTGAACTAAGCTCACAATACAAAAAATACTTTTTAACTGTGTTCATTGATTTTATGCAAATTAATTTAATCACTGTGAAGAAAGACTTTTTGATTGGTTGGGAATGGTTTAAAAGAGTTTTGAAGGTATTAGAGTATTTGTTCTGAAGAGGTCTGGAAATCTCACAGATGAAAGCACCTGCTGGTTTTCAAGTATTTTTATTATTATTTTGAATTAAGTCGGGTTTTTATTCTTGCCAGTGGTGCAGTTTGTTTTCCTCTGAAATGAAATAATGTGATTGGCTAACAGGAGTATGTAAAATATGTTCAATGCATACTTTATAAATCTCTGTTAGAGACTTAGTATAATAAAAACACCAATAAAGTGCAATAACACATGTTGGGGTATTGAATAAGCTGATGTTACTACACTACAAACATTGAAAGGCACTCACCAATTAGGATTAAATATTACAATAATGCTTGATAATTAAAACATGAAACATACATTCAATGAACACAAATAGGGGGTGATGGTTTGGCATAATGGTTAACGTTTTTACCTCACATATACAGGGTACAGAGTTTGATTCTAACCTCTGGATATTGACTAGGCTTGTAATGATCTCCAAATTGACAGCCAAACACATGAAGGACACCACTTTTATAACTTAGTCAACAAAATGGTAATAATTCTTTACATCCAAGAGCCCTAATATTTTTTCCAAAGCAAACTTTATTTAGACCAACAAAGAAATTCAGTTGTTAAACTATAACAATAATAACTGTTTAAATATGCTTGAATGGATTCCTTCCTCTCTTATTTCCTGCGCATTTCTCCTCCTTTAATTTGTTTATGGAAATACCAATAAGGTGTTTAATGGTGCATACTCCTAGTTAAGAAAGGGAACATTTGATTGTTCATAAAGAAATGGCATCTAATGTCATGGACACTAATGTCTGCCAAGGCTCTTTTAGCTTACCATGTCTGCTTGTTTTGTTTGTAATGGATAGAAATGGTTTCATGATTACTGGCACCCTGTTACAGCTGCAAGAAACTATATGACACTTCCTAAATGATATTTTTGTTTTTTTCAGCAATGTGAATGGGCCCTGCATTTTCCATCTTTCTTGGTGAGGTTCTTCCAAGCAACCATCTCCTTCATTATTTCTAAACTTATTCAGAATATAGTTTGTACTTTTTAAAATCCTGTATTTTCTAATGAAAAATTATTGAGCACGGTGTTTTTTTTTCTTGGACTTCGTGGGTTCACTTCAACTGTATGTTTTTAATTTCCTTAAGACTGTGTACAATGATCTTTGTTAACATCATTAATGGCTGAATGATTGACAAAATTAAATTTATTTTGAACACTTTATCAATGAAGCATTAAAACTTGTCAATGCTCGACACTGCTTGGTATGGCAAATACTTCAGATTTTCAGCAGTTTTATTAAACAACGGAGGAAACCAAAACACATCTGGATAAATTAAACAAAATAATTATGCTAACCAGTTTTCTTTAGCAGCAGTAGGTTTTCAATACATTCAGAAATGCTTACTAGTTGTGCAGTGCTCTGAGCATTAAATAAAACAGCATTAAAAGGATTAATATACTGTACATATGCTATGTGTATTTGAAAATTATGTGTGTCTCCTTGTCTCAAAAAAAAAATTGAACTTAGATAAACTGATGACCATAGTTTGTACATAAGCTATTATTATTTATTGTCCGTACTTTGCAAATTGAGTGATTTATTTGAAAGAAGAACACAAAAACACCATAATTCACATAAAACAAAAGTGATAATATGCCAGTAACACTATGTATGAAATCTGGTGAATACTGACGTGTTCAGTATTTGTATTTTCCCTGCTTTGATACAAAACAGCAGCCCATGCACATAAATAATCCCATCTGATTTTATTTAATAAGTCATTACATTTCTCCATGCTGCATTCATCCAACGTCATCATGTTATACACTGATTACTTCCAATAAGGGAGGGTTCCCTGCAAACGTTAGGAAGTATGGTGTGGCTTTAAATAAAGTCTCTTCATATAATATCATAGGATTTTCCAGGCTGCATCTGCCTTCCATTACATCTGGTTTCACTGACTGGTATCAGGAGTAATCCTGCAGAAACTTTTGGTGGAAATCCTTTATTTTGGTCAGCATTATTTTTAGCATCTCTTTTCCAGGAGGTATTGTCATCCTGTGAAGGTAGATAATCTGTGTGTTTAATCAATGAATTATTTCTATTGTAGCAGTGATATAATTACAGCATGCAACAACAACACATTCTGTACGTTCATAGTTTACCATTGTTAAGAAAGAAAAATAATTACTTTCCTACATTTTCAAGTTGAACGCATACTTCCTCAGTCATTATGGCCTGTAATCCTTACCTCATTGGAATATGAAATAGGGGGATGTGCATATTTGGTTGCAAAACTGTTTCATTAAAAAAGCAACAAACAAACAAAAAGTCTGTTTCCTCTGCAAGAAAATGTTTTCATCTGTTTAACTCTGGGTGGATGAAAAGTGAATCCTCGAGCCTCATTTGCTCAAATCTCAACCCATACAGGAACGAAGTTCCTCCATAGGAAATAACTGTTGGTGAGTTGTGTTGACAGTGATGCCTTTTTGGGGGAATTTTCTCCCTTCTTCAAGTTGATATGACTGTGGAATTGGTATATATAAGTTCAGAGGGTGTGGGGGAGGTTTCCTCACATCAGTGGGTGCAGGGGGGCTTGCCTCCCCAGCAAAAATCTTAAAGTGTTTTTTTTTTGTACATTTTTGGGGGGTTGTTTTATAATATATGAGTTTGTATGGGGGAAGGGCACAGTCCCCAAGAAGCACTTAAATGAATTTCATTTCTTAAAAAAATACAGATTTTGTTGAAGAACAGTTTCACAATCAAAATTAGCAATTTCTGTTGAAAGTGTGAGGATTGTAGCTGTAATACCCAGAACAGTAAGACTAATACTGATCCTGCAGTAACATGGAGTACTCCTTTACTCTGCAGTGCCACAATCTTGGGTTTAGTGCATAGAAGTAACAGGAATGTGGGGGCACAGGTCTTCACATCATAATAGCAGGGGTTCAAATGTACCCTTGGAACTATGAATCTGTATCGGGAAAGATAAATGTCTAATTGTAACTGTAATAGTAAAGTAGTCTTGAGTCAAATTTTATACATTTTAACTTTATGATCACTGTGCAACAAGTTAAAATACTGAATTTGTCTACTTTTGCCTTGCAAATTATTATTAAAAGAAGTGCAAATCTCTTAAAAAGGGGATAAAAAGGACTTTTTATTGCTATTTAGCACATCTGCCAGACATTTCCAAAAATGATATCATACCTAATACAGAATTAATGGAAACAATGATGGTCCTATTATACTATTATGCAAGCAATAATGCCTGACAGAGTGTGTATTAACGTGTAATTAATGCCCACCCAGGGGTGTTATGAGGCCTGATGCTGCAGACAGAGGGCCTTTACACCCCTGGAGTGACATTAATTACACATTAACACACACCCTGGAGGGCATTACTGTGCTTAGAGAATGGGCTGTCTGTAAAAGTGTTGTGTTTTACTTGCTTATTTATTTTTTAAGTACTAATATTATTTTTTTATATATTTTTAATGTAAAATAATTCCTCTGCCTAATGTTTCAGACTTGGTGTAATATATGTTAATGGTGTTGGGAGGAAGCATTTTACATCAAGCATATATAAAAAAATAATATAGCGCCTAAAAAAATAATAAGCAAGTAAAACACAACAATTTTACATAGAGCCATTCTCTATCTCTCTCTCTCTCATACACACACAGTCTCTTCTGCTTTCACTCACATACATATACACACACACACACACACACACACACACACACACACACACACAGTTTCCTCTGCTTTCATACACACATTCACTCACGCAAGATCGGTCTCACTCTCAATCTCACACACACAGGCTCCTCTGCTTTCATACACACATTCAGTCACACAAGATCGGTCTCACTTTCTCTCTCTCACACACACACACGCACACGCGCACACACACACACACACACACACACACACACACGCACGCACACATGCACACACACAGTCTCTCCCTTTTTTTGTTGTACATTTTATGCTTGCTAAATAGCAGAACAGCTGCTTAGTGAGCATAAAATAATGGCAGCCATTATTATTATTTTTTGCAGTCTGAGGTCCAGGCCAGCTTGATATGCTGCCATGGAGCGGCGGACTCATTTGACAGTGGGCATTACTTGTTCATTAGTATTTGCTGGAGAACATTCATTCTCCAGTCAGGGAGTTGATGTACAGTTTGCCAATTCTCTAATGTAAAGTATTGCTCATAGTATTTGAATATTACTTTTTTTTTCTTTTATATTGCCCAAGGGCTTTCTTATGCATATACATATATTATTGGTTAATTTTTTTGTATCAGTTAGATCTTTGTTAACAAGTAATTATTATACTGAAAAAGTATTGTTTTTTTAGGTGGTATATCCAGCCATTGTAATATGTTACTGAACATTGATGAAGTATAGTTGAGAGTTTGTCACCATCACACCAGTCCTTAATATGAATCAGACTAACTTGCATTTCTCATTAAAGTGAAAAATAAATGCACTGATTACAGAGTGAAAGTAGTTACATTTTAGAAATGAAATTTACACCACAGCAATATTAGAAACTGATGTAATAATAGTAAGTGAGAAAATATATTGTTTTGGGGGGAGGTCTACCCACTCATGATGTATCCCGCGCTGCATTTTCTGCCCTAGTCATCCATCAACTGATGTACCTTTTAAGGATCCCTCAATACCATTTAACACAATGTATATAAACTTAGACTCACAAGTCCTCATGGCTGCAGTCATTCTGATATGGTGGACCTTTTCACTTTTTGACCCCTTTCCTGTCACTTGTGTGATGGCACTACAACAGAGGATCCACATTGTCAGGCTTGCTTCAACTTAATGTACTTATGCAAAGTGTTTTTTTTTTATTCATGGGGGTCCTGCAGTGCTAATCCCACCAATGCCTAATGTTTTGGAGGCCTTAGAAACCCCCTAAAATTCCCTGCCAAAGAGAAATGAAAGGTGGTTACTGGCTACTTCAGGTTTTTTACACAAAAACTGCTCATCTCTGCCAATGGTCAATGTTCTTTCCCAAATTTGGACTGCCAAGAAAAAAGAGAGACAGAAACAGTTTGCTGTCTCCCAAACAGACTTGGTTAAGCATAACATTATGAAAATGCTTAGAATGTGTTTGTTTTATTTCTATTTTATTCATTTGTTAATCAGATAAACCAACTAGACAAAATGAGGTATTTTCAGGTATGACCCCAAAATATTGCTTAAAAATCACATTGTAGAAAAATCAGTGGTAAATGAGGGAGTCAAACCCTGCACTACTCATGATTAATAATTGTTAAGAGATCATGGCCTTAAAGCTTCAGTGTTTAACTGCCAAACTTCATTACTTCCTGCTATGTTATTGCACTTCTTGCTTATATATCAATTACTGCTTGCTCTGTGAATCATGTATCTTCATTTTGATGGCCATATGTATTTAATTATAATGTCTGCACTCTATTTCCAATGCATGCCAACAGTTTAACAGTGATGGAAATTTAAAATAAAGCAAAGGAAAAGTCAGTGATTCATGGCAAGCTATGTCGCTGATTCCACATAAAGAAAAGAACAAGATAACTGATCCTGCTACCCCTTCACTCTTACAAATGGTAAAAGAATGCATAGTATGAAGAGTAAAAGCAAAAATTTGGGGGATAAAGCAAAGATGCATTCTGCCTGTTAGTCATACTTCTCAACCTCTTACAGCAAGAAATCTGGATAAAGCCTAAAATAACGTGAGGACAAAAATCTGGACAGATTTTAAATGCTGCTCTTTGTATAATATGATTTATGTTAACATGCATTTTTTGAAAGGATAAGAAATCTGAACCTCAAATGTATGTCATTATTTTATGTTTTCAATTCTCAGTGATTTGCCAGAAAAACACAATTTTATGAGAAACAGACCAAAAATATGAGGCAAAAAATTGGACATTCTGCAAAAATGTGGGCAGCTAATAGGTATACTGTTTGCAGAAGACTATATACTGTTTTTTTATTGTTGGGGAGTTTCTAGAGAAGGCTGCTGAAGTGTAACATATTCAGGGAAGAGTTTGCGCTGATTTCTCACACGAGGAAAACAGTAACTTGAACAGTAGAGGAGATAAGACTGGAGTAAGCTGTTTCAGCCAGTGTGAAAAAGAAAAAATATGGTGCAATATTTGAGAAAGAGTATACTAGGCTGCACAATGAAGCAGTGGTGAGTATAGGCAGCACAATGGTGTATTGGTGAGCACAAGCAGCACACTGGTGCAGTGGTTAGCATTGACAGTACAATGATGCAGTAGTGAGCACAGGCAGCACAATGGTGCAGTGGTGAACATAGGCAGCACAATGGTGCAGTGGTGAGCATAGGCAGCACACTGGTGCAGTAGTGAGCATAGGCAGCACACTGGTGCAGTGGTTAGCATAGGTAGCACAATGATCCACTGGTTAGCATAAGCAGAACAATGGTGCAGTGGTGAGCAAAGGAAGCAAAATGGTGCAATGGTGACCACAGGCAGCACAATGGTGCAGTGGTTAGCATAGGTGGCACACTGGTGCAGTGGTTAGCATAGGCAGCACAATGGTGCAGTGGTTAGCACAGGCATCACAATAGTGCAGTGGTTAGCACAGGCAGGACAATGGTGCAGTGCTGAGCAAATGAAGCACAATGGTGCGGTGGTAAGCATAGGCAGCACAATGGTGCAGTGATGAGCATAGGCAGAACACTGGTGCACTGGTTAGCATAGGAAGCACAATGGTGCAAAGGTTAGCATAGGCAGCACAGTGGGGCAGTGTTCGGCAGAGGCAGCACAATGGGGCAGTGGTCAGCACTGTTGCCTTACAATCCTTGGTTTGCCAGCTTGGTTCTCAGCTGGGATCCCATCTGTTCGAAGCCTGCACAGCACTACTTTGTCCATGTAGTTTTATGGTAGGTGCTACAGTTTCCTTCTATATCCCAAAGATATGCTATACTGAACTCATCCATATAGCCAATGGATGTACATTTTAGGTGTGTGTGTGTGTGTGTGTGTGTGTGTGTGTGTGTGTGTGTGTGTGTGTGTGTGTGTGTGTGTGTGTGTAAGACACAATGGGCTGATACACAATCCTGTGTTACATTCTCTACTTTGTGCCTACTGTCTGGCAGGACAAATTTTGTCTCCACATCACCCTAAAGTTTGTTATGTGGGTAATCATAGCTATAATAACAAGAAACATGAAAAATCATACAAAAGACTGAGCAGAGCTGAGACATTTGCTGAGATTAAACAGCATATTTTGATAACGTATGGCTTATGTCCCATGATTTAATCACTTATGACCCATGATTAAGTAATGTAAGTGAGCTGAGCTGTTAAGATGCACAATAAATGTAGCCTAAAAATTGACAAGTATGAAAGATCATGGTATTGTTTCTCACTTGGAAGGACTAGCTTAAAGTGTTTGAATGCAGCTTTGATCTCAGCTTTTCCACCAGTTCATGTTTACAGGTAAGTACTTGGCTAGTAGCTTTTGTGGGACACTTTAAGCCTAGTCAATTTCCCTTTTAAAGGTGAGAGTCAAACTTTGTACCTTGTGTCTGTGAGGTAAACATCTTAAGCATTTTGCTAACCCCCAAGTGGTGTCTGCAATGCTGTGATACACTTTCCTCCATTATTCAAAATGTTATCAATCAAAATATATCTGGCCTGTTTCTTTTTTTTAACAAAATGCTTCATAAGATCATGTATTTGCTGATGTCAGTTGAAACTTTCCCTTGGTGACATCAACACATGGCTGGTACTGGGATGCGTCTCACTACGGTGCATGCACAGTAACACTTTTTATAATGTCTAAGGTCACATCCCTACACAAATTCAATGGTGACATCACAAAGGGATAAAGTAGACTTGTGTGATTATATTGTTAATAAAAATGTATTTCTTTTGTACTAAGAGAGATTCTGTCTTTATTGGGCAAGTTATGAGGAAAATACATCATTACACTTAAGCCATCATATGCTGCGGCAGCACTTTAAGGAAGGGAAAATAGCAAAGGAAGACTGAATAAAAATATTTTATTTCTGTTTGTTGGCAACAATCATTATGATCATCAGCCTCCTCTGACAGTAAACTGGCCTACCCCTTCCTTTGTTCTATGGAAACTCAGCCACTGATAGGGATGTGAGCTGGCCAGCACAGGGGCCATCATCTTTTTTAGTCTTCGGGATTTTGGTTCTTAAAGGAACCATTAGTGAGGAGAAATAAGATGACTGCTATGGTGATTTCCAAACATTTTTCATTTTAATTTTATTTCTTATAATTTCTTTATTCTTAATTAGTAGCAATGGTTGACTGCTATCCCTCTAGCTTTAAAAACAGATCCTGATTGTGCAGCTGTAAGGTGACCAAGATGTAGATGTTTGACATTGGGAAAGGAAGGCTAAGGTGATTGCTGTAGTTTTTCTAACCTTTTTATTTCAATTTTATTTCAAGTAATTATTTTAGTTATTGTTGGTAGCAGTGGTTGATTGGTTTCCTAGATCCCCTAGGTTTAAGTACCGGTCTCCCATGAAGTTGGATGTTTGTAAGGTTATCTTGACTAAGGTTTAAGTGGTTGACCTTGGTTAGGAAAGCCCTGATGACTGCTGTTGAGATTCCACTGATTTTTGTTTTAATTTTAGTTACATTTCATGTCTTTTTCACTTATCATTGGACACACTGACTGACTGATTCTCATTGCTCTAAATACAGCTTTTCCACAAGCAGTCACTGTTTGTGAGGTTATCCTGCCAATATATAAATATTTGACAATGTATTTCTTGTAATTATTTTGTTCATCATTAGTGGTATTGCTTGATTGGATAATTGAGACTACCAGCTCCCCTAGTTTTAAATATATCTTTCTAGTGAGAGGTGACTATTTTTAAGGTAATCCTGACCAAGGGGTATGTATTTCACCTTTCTCATGAGAGCTGAATGATTGCTTCTTTGATTCCTGCCAGTGGATTTTAATTTTTATTTTATTCCTTGTAATTCTTGTATTCATCATTGTTGGGAGTGGTTTACTGGTTTCCCCTTGTCCCACTAGCTTTAAATATATGTCTTCCACTAGTACTTGTTGTTTGTAAGGTTATTAGGACCAATAATTAAGTGGTTGTTCTTCATCAGGAAAGCTAAGGTGATTGCTGGAATAATTCTAGACATTTTCTTTAAATTTTAGTTTTATTTCTTGTAATTCTTTCATTCTTCATTACAGGTGATGGTTGACTGCATTTCCTAGGTTTGCTGGGTCTCCTAGCTTTATATACATCCCTCTTTTATGCATTTGGAAGCAGAAAGTGGTTGCAAGCATCTCACACAATGGGCCAAATTTCAGAACACATGCTGTCAGTATAATTGATTCACTCCAGTGTAGGCAATGCCCCAATTCCAAAAGGCAAGCTCTTGGTGTAAGTGACTTACAACTGTGTAAGGCCTTGCTAGAAAGCAGGCTTACACTGGGAGCACTCAGATTCAAAAAGACTTGCTCTCAGTGTAAGTGGCTTACTCTGTAAGTCTTTTGGAATCTGGCCCCTGGTGTAAGTAATTTACATACATTGAGAACCAGTCCTATGGAATCTGGTCACATGCAAAGATGTGTCTTTGCATCAAGTACTGAGTAACGGGGACCACATAATTGTTTTATAATGCATTGTTTAAATGTAATTTACTTAGAAATGTGTAGCTGTTTTTAATGCATTTTTTTAAAATCTGGTTACTTAACAGTGTTTCACAGTTGTAGGTCTTTGTATTTGAAACTCTAAGGAATGTCAACTAATTACTGTGAAACATAATTTGAGGATTAATTATTTTATTGAATTTGGTGTCTGGACATATATTATCGCTTGTTGACTGCTTCCTAATTATTTAAGTGTTTAAAGCTGAGTTAGTGGTGTTGATACTTTGTGCTTACATTAAAATTTCTTCTGTATTATGTGTTTGTGAGTGTAATGCCTAACAAACATACTCTGTTATCAATGTGGAATCAATGCTTGTGATGCAGTTATACAATTAAAATTTCCCTGTACTTGCAATGCCATCTGTTCAGTGAAATAAAAGAAGATGATTTGATGCTGTTGAATCCCCCCAAAAAATCATCTGAACATTTCAATACAAAAAGTTATTACAACTAGAACAGTTCAGTTTAGTTACAGTCTTATGAAAACTCAGTTTTATTGGCTGGATGGCAGGCTGGATGGTTGGTTGTATTAAACATTTTTGAAGAATTTAGTACCTGGATATGCTAAGCTTATAACTGATTGTTCCTTAACCCCTCAGAATTTTTAAGGTTTGACTATGTTTGTTATACTTTATATTTACTGTTACGCAGGCACTGTATTACGTGTTTGTTTAGAAATAGTCATCTCAATACTAGATGATAGAAGATGATGGGCTTGCATTCACACATTTATAATTTTCTAGTATGAGGTGTTGTAATTGCATTTTATTAATGAGGTATTATTAATTCATTCATGTTGACTTGCTGAATCACATGTAGCTCTATGAAAATTTAATTTAGTAACTAATCCATAATTTCTCTTTTTTGTTGGCTGTATAGAAGTACTGATTTGATCAGGTTATAATATAATAAATGTACACCTGAATTGTCTGCCTCTACATTTGGATATTCAAGGTAAAAGTTATAAATGGAGGAACTTTATAATAATTTTATTAAAATATATAACTTTTTTTTACTGTTTGTATGATTTCTCAGATATATATCATTCCTATGTTTCTTAACAATTAAATATACTTAAATTATAACTATCCCTCTAGTGTTTTGACTGTTGTAGAAGGCAAAAATGTGTTTGGACAGAATTACGTTTTCAATAAATATTACTTTTTCATAGTAACCCTGTTCACTTTTACTGAAGAATGGTTTATTGAATTAATGATGTGCATTTCAGCTTGAGGAACTAGGGGACTTCTTAACCCTCCAAACAAAAATAACATTCAACTAACACCTAATGCAGTTTAAAATCTGCTTTTGGATGATGAATCCAACCAATGTGTATCTTTGAGTGTTAAAGGAGACTTACAAAGATGATGGAAATCGTAGTGTTATAAATCTAGAGAGACTGCCTCATATCAATTATTTTCTTAGGAGAGAATGATTTTATCTTTCATGAAGGCAGCAAAAACAGACTTCTGCAAGAAGGGCATCTGAGTTGCAAGCTTTTATGGTGAGTCAGCCCTACCTCATTTTCCACTAGGACAGGATTTCTTTGAGAACTAATCCTTCTTTTATGCCTAAAGTGGTATCTATATTTGTTTATTTTAAGTTAAACTATAACTCTCCCTGTTTTTATTCCTGAATCTAAACATGAGGTAGAAGGGATACTCCATACCTTGGCTGTCCATAGATAACTCAGGTACTATTTTGACAGACCTAAATATTTCAGATCATCAGATCAATTGTTCATTTCTTGTGAAGGTAAGAAAAAGGGACAACCAACATTAAAACAGGCTACTTCCAAATGGTTGTCCAACTTGTTATGCTCACCATGACAAATTTGTTCCTGGCAGGATCAAGGCCCACTCTACTTGGACCTTGGGTTCTTCTATGGCTTTTTGGAAAATGTTGGATTCTAGAAGTATTATAGAAGCTGCTACTTAGTCCTCTGTGCATACTTTTACAAAGCACTATAAACTGGATTCCTTTTCTAGGACTTGATCATGCTTTGCTAGGACCATTCTCCAGGGGCTGCTGGATCCCTCTCCTTCCACCTCCCAAATATAGTTAGCTATGGTAATCTACCCATAAAGCTAAGGCTACTGCAGCAGTGATCAACATGAAGAACAGAGTACAGTTGTGTAAGTTGAACTTACCATAGCAGTAAATGTTTGCATGATCAATGCAGAAGTAGCAGCATCCCTCCAGCCCTTCCCTCTATCCCCCTTGTTTTTTGGAGTCTTTTTTATGTCAGGGTGTGGATATTTATTTTTTGTTATTCCTAGACTTTTCTTTTCAGGGTTCAGCCTCTTTGTCTCTGTTGACAGGAAAGTTCCGAAGAGCTTTGCACCCAAACTTGTCTTTTTGACAGTTTGGGTGTGTGAAAGGTGCCATGAAGCTTTGGAAACTGTCCGGCTGTTATATACTACTACAAATATACCATTATTATCTCTTTTTCTCTTCAATCACAGTGGGAACTCCTCTAGTAATTACTATAAGTACTCCTCTTTTCTCTAGCTATTTGCACTTTATATTTCTTAATATAGCTCATTAATCTTTCTTTTTTGTATATACTTGTGAGACCATTCATGTTCAAAATAATATGGAAAGTGTTGCTATTATAATAAGAACTTATTATTCTCACCTGTTATGTACAACAACTTTTTTAAAATGTCTAGTTTCAGCTTTTGTGTTACATGGTCATTACTAACATGGGCAACACCAGAGGTCAATTCCTTGTTGGTCAGATATGACCACAAGTTAATCACCCTAGACATCCACATCCCGCCCCCACCCCCATTAGGGAAACCATCATAAAAAATGTCTCCACAGCCAACTTCACGCTTCTTAAGACAGAAGTGGCAAAGAGGTATGACTGCTGAATCCTACACAAATGCACTTTATACACCCTTACACGAGTGCATGGATCATGCTATCCCTAACAGAACCAAGATGCTATCCTTCAAATAAAGGAAGCCAATCTGGTGGTCCCCTGCCATAAACAAACTCTACAACAGAAGAAAGAAACTGTTGCAAAAAAGAGTAAAATCCATTGATTGGAGGAACTCCCTGGTCAGCCTCAGTAAGAAGCTGAGATCCCTCAAAAATCCTTCAAAGCCAGTTACGAAAACAAAATTACCACTGATTCTAAAGACAACCACAAAGCATTCTATAGCTATGTCAAGAATCTCAATGGCAACACTCAGATCTGCTCTGAGTTACAGCACAATGGCAATAAATATATAGAACCAACTGATATTGCCAACATCCTGGCAGATAGATTCATTGCTAACTTTACCCCCTCTCACCCCGTAAAGGGCCCATCTCTATAGTGGTAGAATGCAAAGTTCCTGTGATCACGACTGCACAGGTAAAAAACACACTCTCCAAAGCCATGAACACAGCATCAATGGGACCTGACAACATCCCAGGCTGCATTCTACATGAACTACAGAACGAACTGGCATCCCACCTGAGTACCATGTTCAGTCATAGCCTCACCTCAGGCTTTGTGCCCACTGAATGGTGCACAATGACAGTTATTCCACTCCACAAAGGGGGGCCACCATGGACCCCAGGAACTACCACCCCATTAGCCTGACAAGCCTGGTCTGCAAGGCCATGGAACGTATCATCATGGAACTTATAAACAAAGACATTGGTAAACTCCAAACTCTAGACTCCACCCAGTTCAGGTTTGTAAAAGGCAGATCATGTCTCCTAAACCTGATAGACTTCTTTGAAGCAGTCACCAAAGACATAGACTAGGGTAAGGTGGTTGACACAGCCTGTAGAGCTTACCAAGGCATTCAACACCACCCCCCACTCTGGAATTATAGATAAACTCACTAA